>NC_059436.1:26188326-26213315 GCF_021028975.2 Sphaerodactylus townsendi
AAGGTCACCCAGCAGGAATGTAGGATTGTGGAAACACATGTGGTTCAGCCTCTGCCACTCAGGTGGGAGGTGGAGCGGGGAATCGAACCTGGTTCTCCAGACATTAGAATCCACCTTAACCGCTACACAACGGCCAGGGTCTATAGTCATCATGAGGACTAGAACCCGTGTTTCAAAATCGGAAGATCCTCCAGATAAAAATATTTGCACCAGCTGCTACATTCTTGCTTTTGAATGCAATGCTTTTACTGTTGTTTGTAGATTGAAGAATTCTGTCTTGGGGTACCTGCTAACATATTTTTGCGCTCTTTAAAAAAAAGATGCATGACAGTCAAATCATTTGTTGCTTTCAGGTTCAGCTCAACTAATAGGCTCAGAAAACTGGTTTTGAAGGTCAAGTTTATTTACTCGGGACCTATTTTGAGAAGGGGGACAGCCCAGAAGGGAGCTCAAAACAGAGTTCTTCTGTTCTTATAGGAGGCTTTAGCATGGAGGTGAAGGAACAGAAAGGGGACGCGTGTGTGTGTGTGTGCATGTGCGCATGTGTGTCGGTAATCTTGCAGGAAATGAACTTTGCAGATTGGGACGATTCCTTCTGGGCTGGGAGACATCTGGATTTTGCTGGCCTTGACTAAAGTTAGTTTCTAGAAGAGATTCTTGGTTTGCATTCATGACCCAGTATTTCTAAATGCTGTACTTTCATTACCACATATTGAAATCTTCTCTTTTTTAAATGGGCATCATATTGTTCTAAAGTTTTAAATATTATAAGACAGTTTGCACCAACTTTCTCAGAAACCTTGTCAGTGTTTACATCATAAGCAGTCTTTTTTTGATAAAGGAACTTTATCATTTGAAGGCCTGCAGTGATCTTGGTTCAACTGTTTCTAGCCAGCGAAACCCAAAGTCTTTAAAACTAATGATTTGAGGTAACGGGCCCCACACTGGGTAGTTCGCGTGTGTGTTTTTGTAGGAACGTAAGCAGAAGCTCAGCTGCCAGATCAGTTGATATAGGAGGCCTACAGGTGGAAATGAAGGTAACGTGCAATAAATCAGTAGAACCAGGTGGCATTGATCCAAGTTAATAAGGAACAAAAGAAGTAAAAGTAGCTGAATTGTGAACAATGTGTAATTTATTACTGTGTGAGCCACTGTGCCAGAGCCCTGAAAAATGGTAGCTTGTATTGTAATCTCCCGAGAAGAAATTCTGCTAAGAAAAATAGACCAGTAACCCTTAATTTGACTTGAGGGAAAACACAGATAATTTTACAAAACCAAAATATGTTAAAGTCTAATGTAAAAAAAGCATACCAAAGCAAACTGGTGAAACAGGTTTTTTTTTTTTGCAGATCCCATTAGAGGTTTTTAAGAGAGATTTGGAAACTAGAGGGCATTGTGGAATAAGTTGGATTTTAAAAAAAGAATGCAAGTTTACAGTTCTCATGTTGGCCACATTACTTAGCAAATGGATTGGGGAGCCCTTGAGGTTCTACTTCCCATCAGTGGCTGAGAACGTGTGTTCCCCTTCGCAAAGTGCTTTAAAACAAAGTTAAGTGGGGAAAATGACATTATAATGTATTTTTTTTAAATTGGGTGTCTTGTAAAGCCTATTTGCACGTCGTTCCAGTATTAAAAACAACAGTCCAACTAACCACCTCCATTTCTTGTTAGGCATACTGTGTAATACCCATTTCTGTTCTGTTTCTGAGGGCATATCTGCACTGTAGTCAAATCCATTTAATAGCCATTCTCTTTCCCCAGGAACTGTAGCCCTTTGTGAAGGGGTAATGATCTCGAACGGAGAAGTCTGAATACCTTGCCAAATACCTTATAATTCCCAAGATTCTTTGGGAGAAAGCCATCTCTCTTTAAATGGTCTGAAACTGTTTGGCTTGTAAACTCTGATAGGGATGTTGGGTCCTTAGAATGTGCCTTAGTTCTGTGGCGATGAACGGACGGAAGGATAGTTTGTATGCTTTCCGAACCGACAACTGTCTGTTTGGAACATCCTGGTGATGTCACATTCTCTGAGCCATTTCCCTGGACCTTGAATCCTTCAATTGGGGTGGGGCTGTCTCTTAGAGGTAGAACATCTTCTTTGTATGCAGAAGGTGTCAGGTTCAATCCCTGGCATCTCACTTTTAAATGAAAGGAACATGCGATTTATTTATTTACTTCATTGATTGCCCGCCTTTCTCACTGAGACTCCAGGCTGATTACAAGATATAAAAATTCAATCAAGTAGCGTGGGCTGGAGGACTGGGACAGCGCCTCTCCGGCACCACTGTGCCCCCTCCAAAGGGCTTTCCCATAGTGCGGGAAGACCAAGAATATATAAAAAAAGAAAACCAGGCTTAAAATCTCCCATGGGGACGGGGAATAGAAATATGCCACGAAAATTGTGGCGTATCTCCGTCGGTGCCTGAATCTTGTCTCTTGACCATGGGACTGGTGAGAGGCCAATCCCCCCCTTGGGAACGGGTAGTCAAGGATGGTGTCATGTGATGGGGGCATAATGGAGGGTGCTTGTTTGCTGCTGCTTTTGTTCTGGCGGTAGAAATTTAAATGCTTGTTCCTGATGCTGTCCTACTGCGATTTTGGCTGAGGCCATCCTAAGAGTTGAGCATATTATGTGAATTAGCCCCCCCCCCCCATGCCTATGTTACCTGGTTTTATATTGTCAACAGCACCACACCCATCTTCCACCTGTTGCTTTAGCCCTACCCTATCTGCTGCTTTGCTCATCCCTGACAAATAAAGGTGGGGATAAGAGTGCAATGTTAGGCTTGGGATTTATTGTGACAGCCATCTCTGTTGGTTTTTTATGGATTGTATAGGGTTATTATTCATTTATAATGTAGAGTTTTAATTATGATTTTATACAATGTTGTGTTGGATTCTGATTTAAGTTGTAAGCTGCCCTGAGCCTGGCTTCGGTCAGGAATTGAGCGGGGTATAAATGCAATAACATTAAAAAAATAAATAAATAAAATCACTTATACCTCTTCTACGTGTGTACTTGTTCCTGAACTATCATGCTGTCTGGCCTCCTCTCTACTTCCATTACTTGCAGTGTGTTATTTGGTAACTGTTTGCATACCAGAGATTCCCTGTGAACTGCTGTATCTTGCTGCAGAGATGCAGATGTTAAGTGGCAAGGAAGATGGCATAGGTGCTACAGTGCCAGGTCACTGTCTTATAGGTAAAGCAGGCTGTAAAATTTTGGGTAGCGATACATGGATCTGTACTTTCTTGGAGAAACTGCATCACGCACAAGTTCTGTAGCAGCGCAGCACACTTATAGATATCCTACTAAGAAAGGCCTAGTTGCAGAGCTATAACATGGCCTCAGCTTTTCAACGAACAGTGGCAGTTATCGTAACACACCATAGAGCTAACATGTTCAAAACGTAATTGTGTGAAAGTACAGATTTTAATCTTTATGAGATGAAATTGTATACCTGCCGCATTGCTACTGAAGTTTATCGACTGAAGGTTTTTTCCCCATTTTTGTAAGTTGGTTGACTAGATTTTGCTGACTTTTGTCTAAAAAGGACTGTAAAAAAAGTGTTCACCCCATCATCAGTTCTATGTTGAAAATAGAAAATGAAATATTTTGCGTTGTATACGTGTTTTAATTATTACACATTTTTCTTCCATCAGAGGAGTGATGTTTCAGAACTGTTCGAAAATGCAAGTGTGTTTCCTTCCATTTAGGTTATTTGTGTATTTTAAAAAATTATCTTATAACATTACAGGGCCTTATTAATGCTGCAAAATTCTCACCAGCCCGTCATTGGTAACTTTTGAGTTACCCACCTTGTTATGAGTTTATGGAGAAAAATTAAAAATGCAGCAATGTGTTGTTAAAGCTAAACTGTTCTCTCACTTTCTTTTGAAACAACTTGAATTAAAAGCTAATCTCTAAAAAGGTTCGGGTCATAAGAGGCCATTTATGCATTTGTATGTGTGGAACATGCAGTATTGTATATGATTCTGTTCTGTTTTAAGTCATAATATGTAAACAGAAAAACTAAACATAAAATGAGGGAACTTTTTAAACATTCCACCTGCAAATCTACAGTTTCCTGATTTGAAAGGAGAAACTTTAGATTAAAGGGTGTTTGGGGTTTAAAATGTTATTTTGTGTTTCTGCCCGAATCTTGCAACTATAGCACAGAGATATTAAATTGAATAGTATTTTATTTTATTTAGGTAATACCCTGTTCTCCAGTAGACGTAGGAAGTCTGATGGGTGTTCCTGTTGTCTGCTACCAGGAGGCAGGATCTTCTTTAAACGAATTGCTTCCCTTTGACCCCTCGTCAGGGTTAAGTCCCCCAGTTGACTTCCTGCCTCTACAGGAGAGCAAGGCTTTTTTCAGAGCTCCTCATTTTACCTCAGGGCTCTAAGTTTTCTTCAGCTTCCCTTCCTTTTTACCTAATGTTTGTTTGTTCCCCCCCTCCTTTCCCTCTATTCCTCGCGTCTTCTGAAGGAGGGCTCCCATCAGCACGGGAAGCCACAGGCTGCAGCGCCTCCTTCCAGCGACGACGACGACGAGCGCTCTCTCAAGCGCGCGGCAGCCCCGCCTCCACTTTCTTGGCGCGCAAGCCTAGCGGCTTCACGGAGCACCAGCCAGCCGTTTTTTGGCCCGGCTGGGTAAGCTGCGTTTGCAACATCGGTGCGGGGACTCTTCAGACGGGCGCCATTTTGGAGCGCAGCTCCTTTGCCGCGATACTCAAGCTTCCCAAGGGGTTGCTTCTGAGGCACTCTCAGATTAATGGGCGGCAGTAATGGCGGACGGTCGTTTCTCTCCTGAGAGGGAAACTTACTCTCGCACAGCGGCAGAGTCCACTCGAGCGTCTACCGCCAGAGCTTCCTCCACTCAGCCAGAGAAGGACGGGAACGCTCCCTCAGCAGGCGCCGCCGCTAAGTCCAGCCGTCAGTTGTCCAAATCCGGGCGCTCTAAATCGGCGGACCAACAACCCCAAACGCATAAGGGCAAAGCCCCTAAACGCGTGGGGGCCCCTGATGCCACCCAGGGACGAAAAGCCACCAAAAAGCGCAAGCACACCGAAACCGAAGTGCAGCTGACTTCTGAATCACGGCAAGTAACTGTGACAGAGAGGGCTGATGAGGTTGGGCAAGCTAACCCCAATTCCCTGCAGGAGGGAGGGCAGGTCAACCTTCCAGATATTCCAGATGCCTGGAGTTCTATCTCCCCCCTGCAGTTTGCAAATATTCTGATCCAGCAGCTGTCCCAACAGCAGGATACTCCAGTGCACTCGAATCATCCTAACTTTGCCCTGCCAGATCCAGTCGAAAGCCCTCACAGGCAGAGTCAGAGAGCCAAGCAGGCATCAGCGAGGGGGAGTGTATAGATGAAGAGGAAAGTTCTCTCTGACAACAGAGGATAGTCAGATTGAACCTAGTGAGCAAACTCCCAGATTTTTCAAATTAGAAGACCTTCCATTCCTGATCTCCCAAAAACAATTTCTGCCCTGGACTGCTCCAAGATTCTGCAGGAGGCAGAGGTGAGGTCCCTAATTCTCAACAACTCAAAACTTATCCAGAAGGCAGACTAAAGGGGAAATCCAGGGATTACTTCCAACAGGATGGAACAGACAAATCTTGCTTCCCCATCCCAGAAGCTTTCGAAAAGCGAATTAGGAAGGAGTGGCAGAACCCCACATCTAGCAAAACCCCCCCTCCTCTAGCTAAGAAACTCTACGCTCTCCCAACGTATGTACATCAATCCTTACAGGTTCCACTAATTGATGCACCTGTCGCGGCCGTCCAATCAGGTAGTTTAGTTCCCAGGGATGGAGATGGCTCCATCAGAGACCCTCAAGACAGGAAGGCAGATGTGCACCTCAAAAGGGCACACGAGTGCTTAGCCATGTCCATGAAGGCACTTCTCCCATCCGCCACTGTGGCTAGAGCACTCCTAGCTTGGCTCAAAAGAATTTCAGAACTTCTTCCACCTGAACACAGAGCCATCAAAGAAGGAATCGATAGGGTCAGAATAGGAGCCTCATTTTTAGCGGACTCCACTTTGGATGCCCTGGCTATGGCAGCCAGATCAATGGCCCACTCTGTTGCCACTAGACGCACCATTTGGCTACGCTCTTGGAAAGCGGATGCTCTATCTAAGGCTGCTGTCACCAGCTACCACTTCCAGGGAGAGAAACTTTTTGGCCAGGAACTAGATCAAATCCTAGTTAAGGACAAAGATGATAGGAGAACCCTCCCACGTTATGTTAGACAAGACAGTGCTTACAACAGGGGCCCTTCCAGCTCCTTCAGATCCTTTCGCTCCTTTCGTTCCTTTCCTCGAACCGGAGACAGAAACAGATCAAACTGGCAGCACCAATACCAACCCAGTGGAACTTCAAGAAGGGGATCATTTCGACCCTTCAGGAGAGGAGACCGATTCTCCAAGTCAGATAAAACAAACAGGCAATGACTGCGTTCAGATCCCTGTGGGAGGGAGGCTGTCTCACTTCAGCCTACAATGGGAACAACAACCTGTAGATGCTTGGGCCAGGGAAGTAGTTCACTTAGGTTACACCATAGAGTTCCTACACTTCCCAAAACACCGATTTTTCCCATCCCCACTAAGCCCAATCCCACACAAGAGACACAGAACCTTGAACGCAATCCAACACCTACTCTCCATACAAGCCATCGAACATGTACCTGCACAACACAAACACACTGTGTACTCACACTTTTTTACGGTCCCGAAAAAATCAGGGGACTGGAGGGCAATCCTCAACCTGAAATACGTAAATCAGCACATAAGGATCGCAAAATTCAAGATGGAAACGCTGCACACTATCACAGCATCCATCAGGGAAGGAGAATACCTGACCTCCCTCGACCTCACGGAAGCATACCTCCACGTCCCCATCCACCCAAGACACAGAAAGTTCCTACGCTTCGCGGTGGAACAGGAACACTTCCAGTTCAAGGCGTTACCCGTTCGAGACTTGCATCATGGCGCCCCGAGTTTTTTCCAAAATCCTATTACCCCCCATAATTCAATTACGGCAGCAAGGGATCCACGTCCACCCTTACTTGGACGACATCTTAATTCGGTCCAAAACCAAAACCAGTGCACTAGCAGACGTCCAACTAGTGACTCAAACTCTCCAACAATTTGGCTTCCTTATAAACAAGTCCAAAAGTTCACTCAAACCCACATGCAGAATGGAGCATTTAGGTGTAATTGTAGACACAAGGTTAAACTCTCTCTTCCTCCCAAAATGCAAGGTCCACAAAATTCAGAAGGAAGTTTCCTCCCTCATCTCCAGAAAGCAAACGTCCCTAATGCACCTGGCGAGCATCCTAGGCCAGATGATAGTGGCCATCGACGCAGTTCAGTGGGCAAGAATGCACGCAAGACCCCTTCAGACCTTCCTGCGCCAGTACCAATGGGACATCGCCCACAAACGAGACCAGCAAATAGCCGTTCCGTTCTCTGTGAAGTCCAACCTCCAATGGTGGACCAAAACGCACAATCTCTCCCAGGGGAAGGTCTACCTGGTCCGGGAGCGGATCCAGGTCTGCACAGATGCCAGTCTATCCGGATGGGGAGCCACCCTGGGATCTCAGACGGTTCAAGGCCACTGGTCACAATCCCAGAAAGCCCTTCACATCAATCTGTTAGAGACGCACGCAATATTCTTAGCTCTCCTTCACTTCAAGGAGCAGTTAGTTCACCAACACGTTTTAATCAAAACAGACAATATTGCGGCGAGGGCCTACATAAATCACCAGGGAGGTTCTCGATCGCGACTCCTACAGAAGGAGGCGGACAAGATCATGAACTGGGCCGAGAGCAATCTATTGTCCATACAGGCAGAACACATCAAGGGTCAATTGAACATCACGGCGGACTGGCTCAGCCGACAGACACTGGACAATGCGGAATGGTCGATTCTCCCGGAGGTCTTCCAACAACTCATGCAATCCTTTCCCAGTCCAGAGATAGACCTCTTTGCTACTCCGAACAATGCTCAACTACGCCAGTTCATGTCCCGATACTTCTGCAGCACAGCCTTAGCAACCAACGCGCTGACAGCTCCCTGGCCCCAGGAGACGCTCTACGCATTTCCACCCATTCCTCTCATTCCCAAACTGCTGAGACGTCTGTTCCAGGAACAGTCGACAATGATCCTTATAGCCCCATACTGGCCACGCAGGCCCTGGTTCTCCACCATACTAGAACTAGCAGTGAGGGAACCGATCCCTTTACCCTCCAGGCCAGACCTCCTGACCCAGGGCCCAGTGCTACATCCGGACCCAGACAGGTTGCATCTAACCGCGCATGGCTATTGAAAGGGCAGGGCTAGAGAAAAAAGGATACTCAAGTCAGGTCATACAAACCATCCTAAAATCTAGACGTAGATCCACCACCAGAATCTACGATTATACGTGGAAGGTGTTTGAAAAATGGGCTTACAAACGAAACTTGAACCCTCTAAGACCGGGGTTGGCACACATCCTAGATTTCCTCCAGGAAGGGGTAACAGAGGGTCTCAGAGCATCTACCCTCCGCAGGCAACTGGCAGCCCTTTCAACGGTGTGGCCCAAAATCCAGGGTCACCGGGCTTCAGTACACCCAGACGTCCTACGATTCCTTAAAGGAGTCTCTCAAACACAGGCCCCTAAGATCCACAGGTTCCCATCCTGGAACTTGCACACAGTGCTATTGGCTCTCACTAGATCCCCCTTCGAGCCGATTCGGACCATTCATCTCCGTTGGCTGAGAATGAAACTCTTGTTCCTCGTGGCTTTAACATCAGCCAGGAGAGTTTCAGAACTCAGATCACTCAGCATATCACCGGCCTGTTGCACATTACATCCGGACAGGGTCACCCTAAGGCCAGACCCCTCTTTTCGCCCTAAAGTCGCCTCCAATTTCCATTTAAAACAAGACATAGTCCTTCCGGTTTTCTACCCCAAGCCCACCAATGACAGAGAAAAATTGTGGCACAAACTAGACGTACGCAGGTCCCTTAAAATGTTCCTGCTACGTACGGAGGATATCAGAAAATCCAACAGCCTGTTTATCAATGTATCTCATCCTAGGCTGGGCGACCAGATGTCAGGTGCTGCTATAAGTAACGCTATCCGCACCTGCATTTCGGAGGCTTACGCCACCACCAAATTATCGGTACCAACCGGAATCACAGCGCACTCTGTCCGCTGTGCCGCCACCAACGCAGCAATTACAGCAAATCCCAGTCGAGGATATTTGCAGAGCGGCCATCTGGTCATCCTCATCTACCTTCGTCAAACACTACAGGTTAGATTCCTCGGCCGCAGTACAGACTGCCTTCGGTGCCAGGATTCTGGACCTGGTCAAGGAAAACTGATTTTCCCACCCGGGGAGCAGGGACACGGCGTTGTAGGTCCCATCAGACTTCCTACGTCTACTGGAGAATCGGCGATTGGTTCACTTACCGTGAATAGCCTTTCTCTCCTGTGCTGGATGTAGGGAAGTTCCTGCCCTCCCTTGGAGCAGTTTTCCGTCCAGATCTTGAATGTTCCATAATCAGTTCCCTAGTTTTATTCCCTCATGTTAGGGGGTTAATTTAAGAGTTAAGACTGTTTTTTCTTAAGTGTTGTTTGTTCAGACTACGTGGTCAGTTCGCAACTGGGGGACTTAACCCTGACGAGGGGTCAAAGGGAAGCCATTCGCTTAAAGAAGATCCTGCCTCCTGGCAGCAGAGACAACAGGTTCAATAATTATCAGACTTCCTACGCTTAACTGGAGAAAGGCTATTCACGGTAAGTGAACCAATTCTACTTTGTTTCTCAGCGCCGCTAGGTGGGGGGGGGGGAGAGATCTGAATTTAACAAATACTAGATCTTAAGCTTTGCCTATGAATAAAAATAAGGCACCTTCGTGGCATCAAAGGCAGTCTTGAAGATTTGCCATACTTATAATGTTTTAATTAAACTGTTGATGTTTCTCAAACCCATAGCAAATTCTGTTTATTGACATGGTAATTCAAGGAAATTTAGTTAAATTAAAAAAAAGAGATTGCTCTAAAATTAGCTTCTCATAAAGTACATTGAAAATTTAATCTGTAATTTTGC
Organism: Sphaerodactylus townsendi; assembly: GCF_021028975.2. Lineage (NCBI taxonomy): Eukaryota > Metazoa > Chordata > Lepidosauria > Squamata > Sphaerodactylidae > Sphaerodactylus > Sphaerodactylus townsendi. Next base: position 26,198,435 of record NC_059436.1, read on the forward strand.
TTTGAAAAGGTTTCCTCTTTGGCATATGCAGAAATGATATTACAAACGTCAAATACACTTTTGAAGTGTGTTTAGCTGATGTCTGTGGTATCGTTCTTGTAATGCTGGAAGAACAGCTCAGTTTGAGGCCATACTGCACAAGGATTGATAACTGTTGTTTCTGTACAGACTAGGAGTGGGTTTAGAAGTACTGAGACATACTCCAAATAAATGCTATTGCTTTTTTAACTCATCTGCTGAACCGCCTTGAAATGGTTGTACTTTTATTTCTTAAATCGTGTCTTTTATACTAAGTGACAGATGGAGAGCCGTGAAATTTTGTAGAAATATGTGAGGAAAAACTTCCTTGTAAAATGCCATAGGGCCATATTGGTGGGATTGTTTACGTACGATAGTCATCACCTCAGATGCAGCGATGGCCATCTTGATAAGTTTTTAAAACCTGCATCTCTCTTTCAATTCTGCTAAAACTCAAGACGGCTACTCTACTGTTGATACCTCTTAACACGTTGCTTCTGTGCCCCATAATCTCTGTACCCGTCAGCATGGTAGATTTCTTCCATCCTGATGGAGAGCCGCCTTTCAAACAAAAAACAATAAGTTTCCTTCATGTTGCGCTTTGCCTTCTATTGAACAACGTACTATTTGGACAAAAGCTATTCATATCACACATAGTGCTGTTCAAGGGTGTTTTCCCCCTCCCCAATAAACTTTGTAAGCAGCCAAGCAGTCATTACTTGATAACATTTTAAAATGTTAAAATTTCTCCATTTTTCCTGTCCTATTGGTGCATGTCCGTGTTCAAGATGCTGCCTGCCAAATCCTTCCAGAGGCTGCCTTCACACACAGATGTAATATCTCCAAAATATCAAGCCTGGCTTATGGTGTCACCTCTTGATTGAGATTCATAAGCCTGGGTTTGTCTGCTTAGTTAGTCAAGGTGCACAAGGGGACTACCTATCTGCTGATGATTAGTGATTCTTCTATCCATGTTGACTACCATGAATTGCAGTTATTTTTGTCACAGTTGTGTCTTGTCCTTCCTCCAAGGTCAGGTTGGTCCATATTGGGTTATTATTTTCTAGGCTCACAATAACCCCTTGGTTTGACTAGGACAGGGGTCTGCAACCTGTGGCTCTCCAGGTGTTCATGGACTACATATCCCATCAGCCCCTGCCAGGATGGCCAATTGGCCAACGTTCTGACCTATCTGTACCTGGTACTGCATCACATATGAATTGGCATATCCTTGCTCTCATTGCATTGTACCCACAGAAGCCTTTGCATGAACAATAAGCCCTTCTGCTTACACAAGTTCTCTGTGTATATGTATGTGTTGCCAATTATTGTGAATTTCATTCTTCAGCTGCAGCCTCCCATTCAGTTGCTGACTTCACCACTCAGTACTCAGTATAGCCCGGTGAGGGGTGGTTTGGGAAGGTCTGTTCCTGAGGACTATTCTATTTATCTCATCCCATCTTATGTCTTGATAGCAATGCCTGGATGTTCAGAAACAAACAAAACAATACAACGATCTGTTGTTTGCTGTAGATGTTTGAATGGGGAAAAGTGTAGCATTGTGGATTCTTTGTAGAGTTTGAACCGTGGTATCGTCCAACCATCAATTTGCTTTTACCTATTCGGTTGTTTTATTGTAATAGTTCTTTTAAAAAGAACTCTAGCCACAGTGAGTAGGCTTCAGCAGAAGCAAGTTAAAGGAAATGGTAGTCCCTTGTGCAAACACCAGGTCATTACTGACCCATGAGGGGGATGTCACAGACCTGGGGTGGGGGGATGTCACATCAGAATGTTTACTGGGCAGATCATGTTTATGGGGTGGTTTGTCATTGCTTTCCCCAGTTATCTAGACTTTACTCATTTTACTGACCTCAGAAGTATGGAAGGCTGAGTTAACCTTGAGTATCTGTCTGAAACTGACTTCCAGTGGGATCGAACTCAGGTTGTGAGCAGAGCTTTGACTGCAGTACTGCAGCTTACCACCCTGCGCCACGGGGCTCCTTTGAAGCAAGTGTCATGGCGTTAATTATTGCAGTGGGATCTTATAACAGGCAAAACAAGACACTCAGAAGAATTCCACTTGATAACAAGGATTGGGTCCAACAGTAGCAGAGAACTTCTCTTGCTGTCTCCGTCATAGATGAGGAGAACATAAAATGTGCTCTGACCTGTAATCATGTTGATTCTGCCTGAATCTTGCATTTGGATCCCTGTTGTTTCATTTCCCCCAGTTCCTCAGTAAACCAGTGACTTGAATAGCTTCTGATCTCAAACTTAGAAAATCAGTCCTGCCTTGAGGGTGGGGGCGGACTGGAGAGAATTCACAGTGAGATAAAAAGGGTTAAGGACCTTTAGAAATAGATTGTGATTCCTGCTCCCTTATTATATATGGGTATATTGTGTTGCTGTGTGCTTGCGGGATATCTAAACTGTGAGGATTAAAGCTGTGAGAATGATTTTTCTCAACCCGGGGTGGTCCGGGCGAGCTTGCCTCGGTGGGCCAGTTTCAAAATTAATCAAAGGTCCAATAATAGCAGTTACAATAATAATAGAAACCCCAGCATTCTTTTCTGAGTGCCTTATTTAAAATGTTAAATTTTAATGAAAGCAGAATTAAAGATGAATGAGCTCTATGTTCTGAACACAGCGGACTGTTTCTCTGCTTGTAACATTTTCTTAATTATAGATCTATATTTAACACGGCTTAGTTTTTACTTATTTAACAATGGGAAGGATCGCACCGACTCTCGCACACAAGGGCTCCTTTCATTTGTCCACTGGAAACAGTTAGCAGTAATTTAATTAGCGTTTTTGAAAATGTGTGTGCAAAGATTATATTAAAATGTATTAATTGTCCCCATTCTTCGTCTGGATGATGTTAGTGCAGGCAAGGAACTGAAGGTCTTTACCACACATTGTCGTTTTTGTTGTAAACATCGTTGTTTAAGCCAAATAATATGTTCCAGTTTGAGGCGAGACGCAGCCGTTGAAGAAAAGAGACCGGTATTGTCGGGGTTCTGGTACAATTAAATTAGCACCTTTTATTTACATCCATGTTGCCAAGTATCAGAGCAGCAGCAATACTAATAATCATGCTTGCTGGACCAAGGAGGACAACCTTGAAACCAAATCTATTTCTTAAAAAGCGCTACTGAGTGGAGTGGACCTGATAGGGGGGTCCCTATCTATCGTAGCCTGTGGTAGTTCAATTCAATCCATCTCAAGCTCTTAAGGATAAATCCGTGAGGAAAGGGTTGTAAAACATTCTAACCTAGAAGTATTGTAGAATTAGCAAGGTGCTTAACATCAGCATGTGAATGCTGTTAGCCATTTTTCATTCCTGATAGCCCAAAGAAAATTCTCGCGCTCCTCCAATGAGCAGGTGATTACTGCTCTTAGAAGTTTTGAACAGTCTTGTTCTTTGTGTTTGCCTAACTTCGTTCAGGTGATGGAATTGGTGTAGTCTACTAAAATTAGCTTGTAATCCTGCCTTGCGGCAGCTGACAATTCCCAAATTAATAACCATTCTTCAGTCTTGCTACAGGTGCCCTGCACAAACCCCTGAACCTGACCCCAGTGCACCAAACCATTTTGCTTGCCCCCCCCCCCCCCACCCAGGGGTTGCTTTCTGCTCGTGTAGTCGGGTGCATGGCTACTTCTAGGGCCAAGGCTGCGTGAGAAAGCTCAGGTACAGTTAAAATCTCCATTATTGTCTCTCAAACCTCCACGCCCATCAGTTGTCCAAGGTGAATCCCTGAGGGGGTAGAAGTGCTCCTAATCATTTTGCTTGGTTTGCACCAAGTGTGTCTGGTTTGGTCCAAGTGTGTCTGGTTTGGTCCAAGTGTATCTGGTTTGCTTCAAGTACAGTCTTTCTTCACCCCCTTCTTTTTGTTTGCTGCCCCATCACATCTTCTGCTCCTTTTCCCTCAGCTCTGCCACATTGACAGGTAAATGTCACATTATTATTTTTTGGCACTTGGGCCAGAAGAAGAAGAAGAAGAAGAAGAAGAGTTTGGATTTATACCCCACCTTTCTCTCCTGAAAGGAGACTCAAGGTGGCTTACAATCCCCTTTCCCTTCCTCTTCCCACAACAGACACCTTGTGAGACAGGTGGGACTGAGAGAGTTCCGAAGAGCTGGGACTAGCCCAAGGTCACCCAGCAGGAATGTAGGAGTGCGGAAACACATCCGGTTCACCAGATAAGCCTCTGTCACTCAGGTGGGAAGTGGGGAATCAAACCTGGTTCTCCAGATTAGAATCCCTCTGTTCTAAAGCACTACTCCACTCTGGCTCTCAGGTTATGTAACTTGCTCAAGACCCAAAATAGTGCATGATGCATGGTCTTGGGAAGGTTTTTTTTCTGACTTGAATGAGAAAGCAACCTCCTTATTTTGATGCTTAGTAAGTATCCACTGAATCAAACCATTTTACAGGGGAAGAAGCCTCGCTTCAGCAACAGCAAATAGGGAAACTTCAATGCAAGGGGGAGCATCCCTATGAAACTCATGGCGGGATAGGGAAACCAAAGCTCCATGTCCCTTGTAGGAAGTTGGGTCATTCTGAGGGCTCACCACAAGCTAGAAGTTACAGGTTAAAGTTCATCTGTAGGTAAGCTGTGTTGTTGTCCTGAAGGCAACAGATTGTCAGGCAGGCGGAAGCGGATGCAGTGGCGTGTTAGAGAATGATCAGGCAGCACACCTGAAGAAACCCAAAGATTCTCTATTTTAGTCGCCTTGCCCTGTTGCACTGACAAAACACACCAGTCAACCTAGAAATGCACCTTGTGGAAACATAACGGGCTGCTCAGTAGGGCTAGGTAAGGCATAGGGCTGGAATCTCGACAGGGGTCACCCTAGTTTCAGAATCCATGACTGCACAAACAAAGAAGGGGAGGGACTACAGCCAGCAGCTAACAAGCGGGGGGAGGGGAGGGGACCCAACAGTTGTGCAGGAAAACTGCAGTTGCCTTTATTTTCTTAGGTGCCACTTTGTGTCTCCTCCAGGGTATTTCATGGATCACAAGCCCCAGCATTCCTGCTGAGCATGGCCAGTTGGCCCTGCTGGCACGGGCTGATGGGAATCGTCGTCTATGAACACCTGGAGGGCCTGAGATTGACACCTATGTGAACGAGCCTCTTAGAATCGAGGAAGGCCAGTTGGGTTTGCTTGCCTTCTCTCAATACAGAGGGCCAGAAAAAAAAGTTTAAAAATAACAACAAGCCAAAATATGCTTGGGATAAAGGCAATGCTATCGCTCTTTCTCCCTCAGCTCAGCAGGCCTCAAGCAGCTGGCCTACTGGGTACCCAGGCTGAAAGGTCTCAATAGCAGCGTGGGGTTGGATCAGACATATTTCTTCTGCTAATGGCAGTGGTAGCCCAAGGACCCTTCCCCTACTGCAGGAGTCTCCACGGAAGGCACCTTCACCCAAAGGAAGTGTTACTGTGAGAGGAACCAGATTCCCAGACTCCAACCCCCAGTAGATCATGGCCGCTGTTCAGACATAGCAGAACTATTCCATAAACTCATTCTCTGAAAGTACGTTTTTTTCTTTCCCTTCCCAGTCCAGTATCAGATGGAGATGATGCGGAGCCTCCGCCACGTCAACATTGACCACCTTCACGTTGGCTGGTACCAGTCTACCTACTACGGCTCCTTCGTCACCCGTGCCCTCCTGGACTCCCAATTCAGCTACCAGCACGCCATCGAGGAGTCTGTCGTTCTCATTTACGGTCAGCACACTGCTTCCTGTATTTCTATTTCTCCCTCCCTCTCCGCCCCAATATTATTACGGCTATTTTTGTCTCCCATCTCGCTCGCCTGCGAGAGCAACCCTGGCAGGCCTTCTTCAAGTAAATACCAATCCTGTGTCTGCAAGCAGCCTCAGCAGCGGCGAAGTCTAGACAGGGTTTCCTTCTCTCTGTTTATTTTTCTTGCTATCAGAGCCCTGATGTGTACGTTTTGGAATGCCAGAGTAGCTGCTTCATTTTTATTCCTCCAGCTCCCCTCCCTCGTGGAAAAGGGTGGTGGAACTCGACCAGATGTCTTAACAAACCCCGCTTGCTAGAGCGTCTGGCTCAGTACGTGACTGACCAATCATCACACAGCTTGCCAAGTCTCCCCCCCCCCCCCCCCCCCCCCCCCCTTATGCATCTGACAGAAGCGTACAAAACCTGGCCTGTTTCGTAGCACAAAGATTTTTTTCTTTTCTGCCGATATATATATTTTAATGGTGTTTCCTCAAGCTCTCCAGACCAGATGTTCTGCGCTGTATCAGAACCGTAGGCAATTTAACAGCTTTATAGCCTTCCCCCCCTCCCCGAACACTCACATTTTAGCCATATCTGGCAGGCTCGTGTATAGTTTCCAGCTGAGAAGTAAATGTAACGTCCTGAGTATCTGTCAGAAAAAATACTAATGAATACGATCAATCTTACGGGCTGCCCCAAAATTGTTTCAGTATGTTAACAATTGGATTACAGTAAAGAACAAGTTGTTAAAGTATACTTATACTGGCTGGAAACATTGCATCATCTGATCCTGATGAATTTTCCACTTGTTTCAGTCTATTTTGGTTTTCATTTTATCACTGATTGCTGAAGGTTTTACTGTGTTGAGTTTCAGACAGCACAAACGGTAACATTAAAAAAAAGAAATCCCGACTTCGCTGTTGGCGAGTCTAATTCGACGGTTATCTCTGCTGCACATGTTAATCTCCCTTGTCTTTGAGATGAGATGGGTTTTTCTGTGCTGAAAAATTTCCCTGCTAAGAATTGCTCGTCACTTTGAAATCTATGTATTTTTTTCCTAAACGTAAACCACAGTGACGATGATACAACTGGAAACATTTCCATTAACGTTTTTCTAGCAGAAAATCACGCGCTTGGGGAGTCAGGGATCAGCACCCAAATGGTCTTCTGTGGTGTTAGTGTGAAGAAGGCTGTAGTCCTATTGAGGGGGACTATGTCTGTGTCTGTGGGCCGTGTTTCTTTTGTGGCTGCACGTGAAGGAACACCACAGATGATGATAGTTGCCACAAAGATTGGTGCTTGTCGTATTAGATTAAAAACTGCAAAGGATCCTGCCTGCACCCTTGAATTTCTCTGCTTCTCATTCATGGAGCGAAGGGCTCCGACATTAATTCAGAGTATGCGGGACCACAGAACATACATATTTTATATAGGTCTGTCTTTCGGTTCTTTATTACAGGCAACATTGGCTAGAAAGGGCCAAGAAGTTTTCTTTTTACCCATTCCAGCCCTGACTTTGCATAATAAGTACCCAGCAGCCCTCTGACTGACAGGGTTTGGCATGAATATATTACGCCAAAAGTGGAGAGCTTGCATTGGACACTAGCTTGCTTCTGAGCCTAATTCAAGATGCCTTGAACAGCCGGGCCTCATCATATGAGATACATCTTTTCCATATAGTTTTCTCAGTGCCTTCCAGCAAAGCCTTAATCCAGGTCCAGCCACAAGGGGAAGTTGGACACTTTCCTGTGGGGTTCTGTCCCAGGCGAGGCACTATAGCAACATCTTTGTTGATTTTCAAAGGCCAAGTCACTTCTTTATTTATATCTTCAGCTTTGAGGTTATCATAAGAGCCCCGCTGGATCAAGTCAGTGGTCCATCTAGTCCAGGGGTAGGGAACCCCAATACTCAAAGAGTTGCTTAATCCATTTTTCTTTCCACGGAAAGAAAAAACTCATGGAGCTCAGAAATACTTTTTGGCATTTAAAATGAAGAAAACACTGAGTATTTTGTTTTTTTTACCTTTATGCACGCTTTGTATAAAGGGCAACTCTCCTCTTTCCTCAATTTCTCCCTTCTCGTCAGGGTCCGCTTCAAACCCTTTGATTATGACCTTTTCCCAGTCTGTTTCCTCCTTTCTCCCTTGTTCTGTCTCTAATATTTCTACCCAGCTTTCAGTTATCTTTTCAGCTCCCCCCCCCCTCTACTACATTCAACCTCCTTCCCTGCTATTCCTCCCCTCTCTGGGGCTTTCCCACAGATCTACCCCTCTCTCTCTTGTCTCTCTCTCTCTCCTCCTCCTCTCTCCTAGTCACCTCGGCTCTCCTTTCCACCCTCCACTTTCCCCAGCTTCTTCCTTCTTCTCTGCTATTCCTCCCCTCTCTGGGGCTTTTCCACAGATCTACCCCTCTCTCTCTTGTCTCTCTCTCTCCTCCTCCTCTCTCCTAGTCACCTCGGCTCTCCTTTCCACCCTCCACTTTCCCCAGCTTCTTCCTTCTTCTCTGCTATTCCTCCCCTCTGGGGCTTTTCCACAGATCTACCCCTCTCTCTCTTGTCTCTCTCTCTCCTCCTCCTCTCTCCTAGTCACCTCGGCTCTCCTTTCCACCCTCCACTTTCCCCAGCTTCTTCCTTCTTCTCTACTATTCCTCCCCTCTCTGGGGCTTTTCCACAGATCTACCCCTCTCTCTCTTGTCTCTCTCTCTCCTCCTCCTCTCTCCTAGTCACCTCGGCTCTCCTTTCCACCCTCCACTTTCCCCAGCTTCTTCCTTCTTCTCGGAGCCTCGTTCGGCCGTCAAGTCTGGGGAGGAGCCTCCGGACACCCACGCTCCCGCATGAACGGGGAGCGTGCAGCCAGCATCCCGGCCTGAGCCGGGCGCTGCTTTTTTCTCAGGATTCTACCCTGAGGGGAGGGGAGAAAATAGCAGCGCCCGGCTCAGGCCGGGATGCTGGCTGCACGCTCCCCGTTCATGCGGGAGCGTGGGTGTCCGGGGCTGCCCGGAGGCTCCTCCCCAGACTTGACGGGGTGGGCGCTGGACGCCGGCGCAGCTGCGCGCCCCAGCAACGGCAGGCCTCGGTCTGGCCCCGCAGCCCCGAGCCCCAGCGGCGGCGGCAATGTGCCCAGCTCCGTCCTGAGGGACAACGAGCCGAGCGCTGCGGGGCAGGCCGCCGAGCGAGTCACCGCGGCAACACCTCTCCCCGGCCCGGCCTCGTTGCAGGACGAGGGGAGAAACGCCCCAGAAGGCACTGGGGCAGGATTTAAGGCGGCGTGGGGCGGCCGAACGAGGCTCTGAGAAGAAGGAAGAAGCTGGGGAAAGTGGAGGGTGGAAAGGAGAGCGGAGGTGACTAGGAGAGAGGAGGAGGAGGAGAGAGAGAGAGGGACAAGAGAGAGAGGGATAGATCTGTGGAAAAGCCCCAGAGAGGGGAGGAAGGGGCCATGCCAGGAGCCGCACCACAAGCGGGAAAGAGCCGTTTGCGGCTTGCGAGCCGCGGGTTCCCGACCCTTGATCTAGTCCAGCGTCCTATTTCATTTAGTGGCCAATAAGTTTTTGTAGGTTTTTTTTAAAAAAAACCCTCTTGTTTACGGGGCAGATGTGCTTTGTGTGTCTGTCTGTGGTACTTTACATTGTTTGGGTGTCTGTCTTTTCTCTAATGTATGTTAAGCTGCTTTGAGCCTCAAAGCAATATATTTTTAAGCAATATTTTTGTGTGCACGTTGAATTATTTTACTTCTCCAAGTGGCTTTTACGTTCAATGAGGATTCCAAAGGGGTACTCGGGTCAATCCGCTGTAGCAAAAATGAAACAGCAAGAATTATTCCATTGTTCTAGCATGAACACATGTTGGAATAAATGACATTAGTCTTTAAGATGCCACTGGACTTCTGTTTTGTTGTATGAAACGGCAGCATTCTACAGAGCTTTAAAACAATGCTCAGTCTGAAGTGTTTGAGTCTGAGTATGTTTATGAAGACTTATCTATTTTTGTACTCCTCAGATCCTATAAAAACTGGCCAAGGATATCTTTCACTGAAAGCATACAGATTGACACCTAAATTGATGGACGTTTGCAAAGAGAAGGACTTCTCTCCCGAAGCGTAAGTGGGAGGAACCATTTTGGGATGTGGCCAGTGAGAAGAACGAGCTCTGATTTGGGGTCACTGTGATGCATCCCCCCTCCCCCCGCTCACAGTTGATGGACTGAGGTTCTTCCATTTCCTTCCCACCTAAAGAATGCTCTGGGCTCTAGCACTCCTGGTATAGGGTGAGTGGTTATGAACATGGTGGCCATAGTAAGGAAAAGCAATGAGGTGAGATCAAGTCGAACGGCTGACTGCATCCAATCCCGTTGTCTTCAGCTTGGTTTCTCATCCAAGCGCCCTGTCCCCCAGGCTCTATGGCAGGTTTCTGCAACCTGCGGCTCTCCAGATCTTCATGGACTACAAATCCCATCAGCCCCTGCCAGCAATTGGCCATGCTGGCGGGGGATGATGAGATTTGTAGTCCATGAACATCTGGAGAACCACAGGTTGCAGAAACCTGCTCTATGGTATACCTTTTTGAAACATGAAATGCACAGAAAGCTACTGTTCAGTGCCAGCTGGGACGCAAGAGGCCTTGGGTGCATTTGCGAGAGCTCTCTGGATTGAGTTAAACATCCATTCAACTATATAAAGACAGACAGAGTTAGGCTCAACTAAAGAAGAGTGTTTTTTAAAAACTTGTTTATCTCCCCCCCCCCCCATGCATGCACGCACGCACACATACACACACACAGCAAGCCAGCTTGTGTTCCAGCGTTTAAAAGAATGTTTTAAGGAAACCGAATTACTACTCTGCCGCTAAGCATCCAAACACATCTTTTCCCACATTCAGATACAAAGTGACGCTTCTTTTCAGCCTTGAAGAGGGATCCGGCACTTTGTTCTCTGGTCCGTGAAACAAATATTTACACAACACCCTGCCCACCTCCAAACCCAACAGACTCGCCGTTCCTTTCTTAGTCTGAAGGCTCGCCGGGATTTTCTTTTTTATTCAACTAAAAAACAGAAACTGAAAAGTGGAAAGATAGTAAGAGCAAAAATGGGTTTTCGCTTCAATTGGAGGAGACAGCGTGCTTGGAAACCTTCTCCACCCCAAACCCTTTTTCTTCTCTCTCAGGGTTAGATTGTTAAGCTCAATTTTAAACCTAATGCTGGCTGATGCAAGAACACTTCCTCCATCAGACCTTCACTCACGTGACATTTTAAAAAAACCAGCTGACCTGCACAGTCTGGTTAAAGCAACACACCATGGCCGATTACCGACAGCGGAGCGTACCTCCTCTCTGCCCTGCTGTGTCTTCAGGCATGTGCCCGCCGTGCTCTTGCTTTCCATGGGCAAAGCTGAGCTCAAGAGCAGTAGGCATGTGGCGACTTCCTTGCTTCTTGGTATAAGGAAGTTTGCCATGCTTGGGTTCAATTGCCAGCGCATCATCATCGGCCTCTGCATAATCAGCCTACGTGAATGCCGTTAAAGCAACACACCATGGCCGATTACCGACAGCGGAGCGTACCTCCTCTCTGCCCTGCTGTGTCTTCAGGCATGTGCCCGCCATGCTCTTGCTTTCCATGGGCAAAGCTGAGCTCAAGAGCAGTAGGCATGTGGCGACTTCCTTGCTTCTTGGTATAAGGAAGTTTGCCATGCTTGGGTTCAATTGCCAGCGCATCATCATCGGCCTCTGCATAATCAGCCTACGTGAATGAAAGGTCCCACGGGGAACAGCCTTTCCCGCACCCTAAAGTCACATTTGAAATCAAGGCCAAGGCACATCTTGGGATAGGTTATTGTTGGGGAAAGGCTGTGGCAAAATAACCAAGATCTGTATTTTTCCCTCATATTTTAACTGGTTTCCTCCACTGCGATCCAGAGTTCTAAGCAGTTGTACTTAAAGGCCCATAGAATTCAGTGGGATTTCAGTATTCTCACTCGACTATTGCACCACAGTGTGTATTGTGGTCTCAGTAGGGTTTCTGCTCCTAGCCCCAACCTTGCCGGCCCTGCAGGAATTTTAGGAAAGGGTAGTAAGTACCACCACAAAATGGCTGCCATAGACAGCAATAAAATGTTGGGAGGTTCCAAGCCAGTTATCCTTCAATAATGCGGAAAGGTGTTTCCAAGTGGTCACTCATTGCAGACCTAGAGATGATGCTTTCTGGAACTTTCTGGACACCTCCAGCGAGGTGGAGGAAAGCTAGGATTGTCTCTTTGTTTTGTGGAAGAGGTGTTTTGGGGTAGAAGGAAGTGAATATCAAGAAATGCACTGGTGGACATCATGGTGCCCATAAATACAATGTTGGGGATCATTGACCTAGAACTTGGTGGTTCTTGTGGCATGTGACTTGAATCCATTGTTCCTGTTCTTTAACCAGCATTAATCATGTTTTACAAGCCTGCCATAAGTCAAGTCTCAAGTCAGGAGTGAGTTTCCCTCTAGCCGCTGTTGCGCTATATCAATACATATTGATATATATGCCTTGGTACGGTTTTGGCTCTCAGTTCCTAAGCTGGAAAGGAGGCAAAGGTGCAGTATTATGGGATGTAGGAGCTATGCAATGAAAGAGTGTGTCAGCTTGTACTTCCCAGACTCACCGACTGAATAACATTTCTAAGAATCTGTTGAAAAATCAGTTCGCTGGTTGATTATATGGGCCTCTCTTTGCCAGGTTAAAAAAAGCAGGCATTGCCTTTGAAAGCATGTTTGAGGAAGTCCCCATCATCATCAAGAATTCCTACCTGATCAATGTTCTTCTTTGGGAGCTCGAAAAGAAGTCAGCGGTAGCAGAGAGGCACGAGTTGCTCAGCCTTGCAAGCAAGTAAGTAAAAAATGTGGCAGTCCATTTCCGCCCTGTCCAACACTTTGTAGTGGATGTTGATGTGAGGTCTGTTCACATTGACAGTAGCTGCACCTTGCTTGATCTGGGAGACCAGACTGAGGGAAGGGAATGGGTTGGGGAAAAGCATGAAAGGCCAAGTTGGCTTGACAAACATGCATAAGTGCTTGCACTGCCACTCACACGGTCAGGAGTTTGAGCCCCCTGTGGGTCAGATATCCTGGCAGCTGGCTCATGGTCAACTCAGCCATCCATCCATTTCTTGGTCGGTAAATGAGTACCTAGCTCATAGCTAGCGGGGGAAGAATAGCTGGAGAAAGCAATGGCAAACTACCCCACAAAAGCGGCTTGTCTATAAAAACGTTCCCTAGCCACACCTCTCTCCTACTGATGCTGTCTGCAAAAATAATGGAGGCTTGTATCTTGCAAGGACCTCAGTGCCCTTCCGTTGCATCCATGTTTGAGGTTGACACTGCGATGTAAATTCTTAGTCTCCCCCGTGATGTGAGATAATCATTACTATAATTATTATTAATAAAAGAAGCCCTGTGGCACTGAGTGGTAAGATGCAGTACTGCAAGCAAAGCTGTGCTCATGACCTGAGTTCAGTTCCCAGTGGAGTTGGTTTCAGGAAGTTTCAGGTTGACTCAGCCTTCCATCTTTCTGAGGCCGGTAAAATGAGTACTCAACTCACTGGGGATAAAGGGTAGACTACTAGGGAAGGCAATGGCAAACCACCCTGTGAACATAGTCTGCCTCGCAAGCGTCATGATACAGTGCTCCCCCATGCGTCAGTAATGACGTGTTTGCACAGGGGACTCCCTTTTCCGATTATTAATAAAATGCCTTGGTTCAAAGGGCTGTGCAGTAAGTCAGTTTAAAAAAAGAGCAGATGCTACCCACAAGATTATATATGTTTTTAAAGTGAGAAAGGAACAGGATGCTAAATTTCTAATAGAGCCGCAAGCTCTAAGTTCTGGGAATCTATTTTTCAAGGATTTTGCCGTTTGAGTGCTCCTGGGAGATTTCTAGAAATTGCTCCTTGCTAGAAATTGTGTTGTTGGCTTAAGTAATGTCACAGTTCCCAGGAGACTGAACAGGAAATTATTTTTAAATGGAACTGTCCAGTGGTAAGAGACAGCGAGGGAAGGTCTTGACTGCTTTCTCCATGTTTACGTGGCTGTGTTTCAGAATGCGTGCAGCTTTCCACTCAGTGCGCTATGCAAAAGGCATAGGTGTAGTCGTGCCGCGAGGTCAGCGTAAGAACAAGACGAGACGCGGTGATTTCATCTGGTGGAGAGCGCCAGCAACGGGAGCGCGGGTTTCCGTGTTCCTAGCGACTCTCCCGTATGCTGGCTCCTGGCACCTTTTATTATGATTCTAGCGGGGGCGTGTAGAAGGACGGAACGGGGGGAATTCCGGGAGAGCGGGAGAGCGGGGGATTGAGAGATCATCATGTGATGCATGATCTCACCTGGCTGCTACGTGCGGAGAGGAGCGTCGGCGTCTGGGCCTAATCCTCACCTGGGGGCAAGGCCATTGTCCCTTTGTCCGGGACACCCGGTGGTTGTGAGCCAGGTAGTTCATGACCTGTGACTCATTGGGGGATGAGGGGTGGGGGAGCGGTGCGACCAGAAGGCCGCAGGAGCGCCGGTGTGCCGGCGCTCTACTTACGGTGCTGCTGGGTCAGCAGTGCATCCCTACATCTCCTCCTTTTTTACGTTTAGAAGGGAGGCCGAAATATTAGGGGGCGATTTAGGGGGACGCTCGTCTCCTCCGCCGTTTGGCCAAGCTGGCCAAGCTGCTTGTGCAACATTAGGACTTGGTTGCGATGTAAGGGAAAGTCGAGGGGTTTCTTACACATGTTACAGGCAATATTAGATATACATTGAATGAAACAAGATCCGACAATGAGGCACACAATCAAGCCAATGCAGAGCTGTACAATAGCACTCAACCATCCCCCCGGTAGCCAGCTCCAGAGGGCTGACCACCAGTGGGGTAGAACGTCATACTTCAGATTAGATACAATATCTTGCAGTTCATGCACTTTCATATGAATCAAATGGGAATTATCAGAGAGATTAAAACAACACATATTATGTACATTCTCACAACCTTGGTGATGCAATAACAACAAATAATCAATAGCGGCACGATTATCTAAAGTCGCTTGACGAAGTTCCTGCTGCTCGGAGGCCAGAGCATCCAGAGCAATGGAGGTAGAGTTGATGGACTTCGCAAGG
>NC_059436.1:26213415-26236539 GCF_021028975.2 Sphaerodactylus townsendi
GGGGGGCGCCAAAACATCCTCCTCCCTACAGAGGGAGAGGGATTAGGCAAACCCTAGAACTAGTAGGCGCTGAGGCAGGCGGACTGCTCCCAGTGCCTGTCGTAGCCCCGCCCACTCTATCCCGGTGGCCTGGAGTGTCCAGGGGGCTGGGGAGAAGTCCCACTGGAGCTCCCAGAACCAGGACTGGGGAGCTCCGCTTCCCCTCCCTCTGTTTCAGAAAGCATGCCTTATTCGCCTTAAATTAAGTGCGGCATTGCTCAGAAGCCTTCTCCCTGACAGCTAAGAGCAGGTACAGGAAAGAGCAAAGTGAGCAGTGAGCCCAGCAACAGCAGCAGAACTAGAGATGATACTAACGTTTATGAAATAAAACCAGCCAGATGGGGAGTGACTTGTGAGGGATGTGCATGCTGCAAGGGTGCCCAATTCCCACTTGCACTGGCTTGGGAAATGTTTAGAAGGGGCTAGCAGCCTACCTCCTGGGATTGAGTGTGAGGACACAATTAGGAAGTATGGTGGGGAGGAGGGAGCCATGCCTTGTTTTACTGGGGGTAGGAGGTGATTTGTGAGAGATGATGCTGATGTTTGCTTGGTAAACCTTGGGGGTGACTTGTGAGAGATTTACATGCTTAAAAGTTAATTCCCACTTGCACTGGCTTGGAGCTGTTTCTGAGGCTAGCAGCCTACCCTCACAGAGGTTAGTGTAGGGACACAATTAGGAAAGAGAGTTGGTGGGGAGAACGCCATGTATGTTTTGCTGGTGGTGGGAGGTGTTTTGTGAGCTGGTGCAAAAAATCATTGTTTGGTCGTTGTGGGGGAGGGTGGTCGTCCATACCTGGGGTGGGGGTGGGGGTGGGGGGGCACCAAACTCAGATTTTGTCCCCGGGCTCCAGTTTGCCTAGATTCGCCCCTGCTAACCATGGCTGACCCTGCTTAGCTTCCAAGATCTGATACTGAACTAATCAGGGCATCTCTTTTTGTAGTTCTTAATCTGAGCTCAAATAGATGATTGAGCTCCAACCAACATAAGAAAAGTGGCTTATTTGGTAAGTATTGTGAGCAGTTAAGAGTGATAGTTTTACAGGATTATTGAAACAAAAGACTGTGAAAGGGCTGAGAAACAAAACAATAGGATTGTGTGCATTAAGTCAAATTATTATGAATGTAAAGGAGTAGTTCTTTTAAAACAGCATAATGTATTATTACTTTTAAACCATTCCTGTTCAGGCAGCTGTAAAACAGGGTTGTACTCGTCTGTAGCTGCTGTTTATTGAGGGGTTGTTTTATTTTTTGTGCAGGCACAAGTTCCTTCCCACCTGTCCCACTGCCAGCTCTGAGTATATTTTTTGCTTGTGGTGGCTCAGATGGATCTGATGCGGGGGGGGGGGCTGCCACTCCATCGGACCATGTAGGTGGGAAACACCCAATGTAGAAAGACTTGCACTAAGTCAAACAACACTCACCTGGCTCTTTAATTTCAAAACACAACTACCTTGCCTTCTATTGTATTTTAAAAAGTTAAACATTTCAGTTGATCCAGAGATAGGAATAACTTTGGGTTCTCCAGCTCCAGCAATTCAGTGAAACAGCCGCATGCAAAGCTTCGAAGTTAGCTACAGCATCTGGAACCCAAATTCACACCACTGCAGAAGTAGAGAGGAGGACAGATGGTTGCATCAGGCAGATGACTCGGCAGGAGCAAGAGAGGGTAATTTATTATTCCTTGTGGACTGAAGAGGAGTTGCGCAAAATCAGAATTGCACAGTGCTCTAGATAGCTGGTTGCATCCCGGAGGCCAAAAGTCCGAATGATGCTCCCACTCAGAGTGAAATCATCATGATTAATGAAATGATTGTCAGTGGGCTGTTCTTCAGCTGTTCCCAGTATCCTTCAGTCAGTGGAACCTGGCAAGGATGATTTGTAGGTATGTTGCCTTCTAGGTCTCTTTGCATAGGGCATGGATTCCAGACCTTTTACCATTTTGGTCACCTTCCTCTGAACCCATTCCAGCTTGTCAATATCCTTCTCGAAATGCGGTACCCAGAATTGGACGCTGTATTCCAGGTGAGGTCTGACCGATGCAGAATAGAGAAGTACTTTCACATCCCTTCATCTAGACACTGTTGTCCTGTTGATGCAGCCCAGAATTGTATTGGCTTTCTTGACTACTGCATCACGCTGATGGCTCATGTTCAGACTCCCAGATCCCCTTCCCATGATGCTTTATTAGAAAGCCCCAGCTTTCTCAGAGTCTATGATTTCAATCATTCTCTGGTAGTTACGCATGATGGTTAATAATGGTTTGAAAACCAGGCTACATTCATAATATGGTTGAATGCTGCTGCTTGAAGCCCTTTATTCTAAATCTTAATTTTTATAAATGCTGCCTTCATTCAAGTTCTGGCTTCAAATGTTCTGAATTAAGTATGATTACTGTGTTTTTTTCTTTTAAAAAATCTTCCTGGTGTTAGGCGTGGAATAAATCAAGGTAGAAGGGGACTACCAGGCAGGATGGACAGTCAAGATAACTGGCAATCATATAGATCTTATGGTCAGTGATTTCCTGGGAAATGTGGTGAAGAAGAAGAATAAGTTTGGATTTATACCTCACTTTTCTGTCCTGTAAGGAGACTCAAGGTGGCTTACAAGCTCCTTTCCCTTCCTCTCCCCACAACACCTTGTGAGGCAGGTGGGGCTGAGAGAGTTCTGAAGAACTGTGACTAGCCCAAGGTCACCCAGCAGGAATGTAGGAGTGCAGAAACACATCTGGTTCACCAGATAAGCCTCTGCCACTCAGGTGGAGGAATGAGAATCAAACCCAGTTCTCCAGATTGGAATCCACCTGCTCCTGACGACCAAACCATGCTGTTGGTATGAGACTCCACCATGCAGACCAGTAGATGGTTGTGGCTGCTACTTACAAGCCTTGAGGCTATGGCATGGAGCCCATTCCATTCACAAGAGGCATTGCAGCGACAAACCTGCTTCACTCAAAACCAGGAGTGAACCAGCCCTTCAGAAGCATTCTGAGTGGACCCCTGCTACGGAGGGCAACTAGCAACCAGAAGCAAGATGATTCAAGTAACCCATAAGGAGCTGGAAGTGCCGCTTGGCTTGGCCCCAAGTCACAGAGACAATGACGATGAGCATAGGCTCACGCACAGCCAGGAAGCGTTCAGCCATTGTTATCATCGCTGCAGTCTGAGTGTGAACTGAACAGATCCAGCGCTTGGCTCGTCTTGCCCCAGGGCTGTTTTAACATCCCGATCTGCTCCTGCTCATAAAGTCTGAAGCAACAATATTTGCATCTCTGTCAGCATGACTTGCTGGTTTTCTTGAAAACGACGCAGCGGTATTGCAGGCAGAGACAGGGTTGGAAGGTCTCAGTGAGGGAAGCGTTCTTTACTTTCCATGCAGATGCTATTGTTACACTGGCTCGAGAGAGAGAGATTTTTTTACTTTTCGCAGCTGTTAATAAGCAATATATTAAAAATAGGGGAGAAAATTGTGGAAAACCTCTTCTAGATCTTGCAAGGGGAAGAGAGATGGCTGCTCTCCCCTGCGGTTCTATGATTAATAGATTCTGTGATTCATCACCATAATAGACCGATGATCAAAATTACCCACCTCTGGCAGAGACACCATCTAATAAACATCCACTGCATGTTTTGCTCTGAAATCTAGTGCCTGCTGTGATAATAAAGAGTGACTTGGTTGGTAAGCAGCATCCTTTTATGATTTGGATGCCGTATTACCATTCCGTGGGGCTGCTATTGTCACCTGCAGGGTGTTAACAGTAAAGCAAGGAAACACATACAGCAAAAGAAGCCAAATCCCAGGTCTTACTGCCAGGCAGCCGGGCCTCTGCCAGATTCTTGGAGGACTTAGGGGATGAGGGCAGTAAAGGAGCGGGGGAAAGTGCTTGCAGTCAGCTCGGTCTATTTTTAGCTCTGTGTCTCGCTATAAAAATTGCCTACCCAAAGTACGTGGTCATGGAATACTTTATGGAACATTCATAGGTTCTGGCTCCCCAAGCATTCATTTCATCAGACGCTGATCTCCATTTTAACAAAACGATCCCCCGGTATTGGCTTACTTCTCATCAGGCTGGGTTTGTGTTTTTTTGTGATTTGCTAATGCCATTGTGTGATATTGGCTGCAGCACCTGTTTAAGTGTGTAAGAGCATTGGCTGCATAACAGAAAGCAATTATAACATTGTTCTTAAGCAAAAATAGAGCACTTGCTTGCCCTCAGAGAAGGCACAGAACACTTCCCAGGCCTGGTTCTGCCTTTTGGACTCAATGGATAAGGATCCCAGGAATTTTGCAAGCCAGGATTTCAACCTGTCCGTACTTACCCACCACAATCAACTCTCCCTGGAACAAATTAAGACATGAATGTGAAGCTTTATGGATGCTGAAGCTGTAATTCTCATGGTATAGATAAGAACGAGATGTGGTCTAGTGGAAGCAGCGGGTCCCATGGCCAATCCATGCATCTCCAGGACAGCCAGTGTGGTGTAGAGTCAGGTGAGGTGGACTCTAACCTGGAGAACCAGGTTTGATTCCCCGCTCCACTATATGAGCAGCAGACTTTTATCTGATGAACTGGATTGGTTTCCCTGCTCCTACACACGAAGCCTGCTGGGTGACCTTGGACCAGTCACAGTTCTCTCAGAACTCTCTCAGCCCCACCTTGACTCTCCTTACAGAAGAGAAAGACAGGGTATAAATCCAAACTCCTCCTCCTCCTCCTCCTCCTCCTCCTCCTTCTTCTTCTGTTTGCACAAATGTGCCCTATACTAGCCTTGTTCACAAGTTGCAGAAAACATACATACAGTCCATGTACATGATACACTTGATTTTGTGTGTGCATTGAGTACTTTGCTTGTTACATTCAACACATGTAGAGCTGAGCATGTCATACAGCTCCCTACGTTTCTCCAGGTTCCAGTTTCATTTGGAAAGTGGATGTGCATTGGCTCTTTCTTATGCACAGAGGCACCCCTGTACATGCATTAACTATAATATGTAAACAGGGCTATTGAATCATAACAACTGGTCTATCAAGATCAGTACTGTCTACTGTGACTTGGGAACATGTCAGAATGTGTCCTCTCCTGCCATCAAAGAGCTGGGCTTGGGTGCGAGGACTCACTCCTGGCTGCAGGGAGGGGGCAGTGGTCTTCACCTACTGATATGTTAACGGACCTTTTCCTTTCCTTTCACTTTCCTTTGATGCTGATAACTGTAGCTAACTAGGAGCAACTCTGGTGCCTTCCCAGCAGGAGGGGTGACAGGTGGCTGAGAACTATCACTGCGCTGGCCTTGAGATGCTTGACTCCCACACATCCTTCTTTCCGTTGTATTATTCTCACATCCCATGGGGAACAGGGAGGGGGGATTTATGGTGGGAACTCTGAGGAAATAGAGGCAACTGTATTTTTGTGATCTGGCAGAACTGAAAGCCAGGTACTAGCCGTTATCAAGAAAGACTTATGATCCAGCATTCAGAGTCCGCTTATTGACTTCATTCTCAAGACCTGACACAACAGCTCTCCAAGGTCTCAGGTCTGTCAGATTACCTCCTACCTGATCTCTTTAACTTTGGGGTTGTCTACATGCAAACCAGGTGCTCTACAACCAAGCCATGATGTACCCTTCCAAGTTCAAGAAGCTCTTGGCAGCAGGCATTTGGGAGAGCCACTGGCAGTTCAAGTAGAAAATACTGAGTAAGATGAACCGATAGAGTCCACAGACTTCTCTGGTTCTGGACTATTGTTATGTATGTCCCATTTCTCCAGGTGATAGAAAATTCCATGGACAAGTGCTTTTTTGGGTTAGTTCCCTTTGGAGGATAGAAGATTGAAGACATGGCTTCTCTGTAGTATCTGTTTTATTTCAAATATACGGGGGAGGCAGAGGCACAGGGCTTCCCACATCAGGTCTCTAGAAGGAGATCTTTCACTCTTCTGGTGCTTCAGCCAATGGATCTCTACTTCTCTCTGTTCCTTTCAGCTTTTGAAATTGTGTTTTCTTTTCACAGTTACCCACCTGCTCCCTCCCGCTACAATCACAATCACAGTCACAATCACTCCCTCCCTCTAGCTAGATGGGAAGCTCACTTCTTCCAGCCCTGGTGGATACTTGAGTATAACAATTTCCTGATTCAAGGCCCTTTGAAATCTATAGCAGTTACATGCATTATTCTCCTTTTTGTCTTGTAGGATATCCACAGTGAGGAGATGAAGTGCTCACTACATACACTATTGTGCAAAAACACCTGCTACCTGCTTCTGTCACATTTCTCAATCTTCCTTTCCTCCTACCTGCAGTGTATTGTGGTTGAAGATGCCACATCCTGTAGTGGTACATGGCTTGCTGCCCTTACTAGGACGCTGAGCAAGCTTGCATCTGGCGTTTTATCTGCAATTTTGAAATCCCGCTTTGTTACCTCATACTTAAAAGAAAGCATCACGTCAGTTTAATGTCAGCCAAGGTGTTACATTATCTTTGATGCCTATTCTGAGTTGTGCCTGGGGCAGCTGCCCCTGTTGCTCCGCCCTGAATGGACTGGATAGAATACAGCTCACACACTTTACACCAGGGGTCCCCAAACTTTTTAAACAGGGGGCCAGTTCACTGTCCCTCAGACTGTTGGAGGGCCGGACTAAAAAAAACTATGAACAAATTCCTATGCACAAATGATTGTAAAATGTTTGATTTCACCTTTCAGCCTTTCTGTCATGGTCTATTTTTAGAACAGTGACCAAAGTATGTCAAGTACAGGGTGGGCTCCAAATATTGTTGGGGAGGCTGTGGAATACACTTCCCCTGTAAAAAAAAAAAAGCAGAACTTTTCCCAAGTGAAGCATCTCCATTCTAACCCAGGATCAGGAGTATCTTCCTGGAGTTCTTTTCCTCCCTAGCAGCCAGCTTAGACTGATTAGCCGTAGCCTGGCTGATGCCAATGGGAGTGAGGTCTCCAGAACAGAAAGCCCGGAGAGCAGATCACATGAGAGTAGCCGAGGAAGGGAAGAAGTGAAGAGCAGAAGCGGTTGCACCACATGTAAGGTTTCCAACTCTGGGTCAGAAAATTCATGGAGATTTGGGGGTGCCATCATGTAACTGCAATCAACAGTCGTTGGGGCCAGTTCCTCCTCTCCCTCGAGCCCCCACTGCACATGAATGGAATTATCGCCATTAAGTCAACATGCACCTATGGCCGGCCGGATAAATGCCTTCAGGGGGCCACATTTGGCCCCCGGGCCGTAGTTTGGGGACCCCTGCTTTACACCTCTTAGGTAAAAAGACTTGGATTTTTAAAATAACAGCTGGAAAGTGGAAACTCACAGGAGTACTGGACTGTGTGCATGTGTGTGCGCGCGCGCGCACGTGCGTGTAGGTTAGTACTGAATAAGGTTCACCCATTCTATCATTTTTTGTCAGGCTGAAATTAAGTACAGGAGAAGAACAGAGCCAATAAAACATAACAAAATAGATGGCAACATGTCCCTGTTGCATGCATGCATGGGGGAACCCATTGGAAGAAGCCAGCCTTTGCCAGTGGATTTCCTTTAGGGCACAAGTAGATAGGATTTGAGTGGACACTAGAACAGCCTTTTTCCTAAAGCCGATATCATGCAATGGCACTCAAGCAGAACTTGCATTTTTCAGTTTAAACAACAGATGATTCAGGATGAAGGAAAAGCCAAATACACTGCTTTAGGATGGCCCTAAACTAACGGGATGGTTTTAAATGAAAGGATTACGACAGCTTCATGCGAGGACAAGGCAAGAAACATTGAGTGCGCTACCAGCCATGCTTAAGCACAATAAAAAAAGAACTTCCACATTCTCAGTCTGTCAGTTCCTGAATGCCAGTGCTAGGAGGCAACATCAGAGGAGGAAGGGCCTGGCTTCTGTATTTTGTTAGTTGGCCATCCAGATCAACTGCTGGGCCATTGTGTGAAATAGGATACTGGACTAGATGGACCAGTGGCATAGCGCCAAGGGGGCAACGGGTGCCCGATGCACCAGGCAAGCAGCGTTGTGGTGGTGTAGTGGGGGTGGGTGGGGCATGGCAGGGGTGTAGGATGCACGTGAGCCCTGGGCACAGTTCCCCCTCGCTCCTGCCCTGAGATGGACCATGCAGCTGATCCAGCAGGGCTCTTCTTAAGTCAATGCTTCATCTAAAGAAGTCCAATATGAATTCTGCAGCCCAAAGTCATTGGGCAAGTTGATGCTGTTCTGAATTGAACCCCTTCAGAGAAATTAGCTCTCCTTGATGTCAGTGCATCACAGTGCATCACATGTGCAGGGAACCGTTATTGTCTGAACTGACCTCTGAAATTGTGACAATTCAGCAGACAAGAACAGAGCATCCAATTCCGCCTCTTCTCAATTTTCCCAACAATTATTTTTCCTAAATGTCTTCTCTTCGTACTCTTCTGTTTGTTCATCTTGTATAACTAATACTAACAACTCAGTTGAGGCGTTTACCTCCCGACATTTACACGGAACATTCTTCTAACCATGCAGAACAATCTTTTCATGTATCTGGCACATTGTGTTTTATAGCCATCCTTGCAGGGATCGAGTAGTATATGCTATGTGCATACAACAGCAGATGCAATTTGAAACTCAGTTTTTGTGGTTGCTGTCCTTCCATTCCCAGACTCCCTCTTGGCCTGATATTCTAAATACTGTAGTTTTCCTTCCCATTACACTACTGTCTTGTCAATTTACTTTTCTGTCAATCTGCAGAATGCTTCTTCAGTCCTGGGTAAATGCACACATTTCTGCCATTTTCTTAGGTCTTATTTGCAACACCTGGCCACTGGGTTTCTCCAGAGTATCTGCAGCTAAACTTAGGTGTTCTATCTCTGCTGCCTTCAGTCTTCAACTGGTATTAAGACTGACAGTTTTAAAGCATTTTTATTTTTATCTACAGCCCCATCATCAACCAGGTGGGAGACTGCAACCAAGGAAGCAGGAGGAGATTGAGACTGGAGAGGGCAGCCATGAAGGGGCTAGAAAAGATTCTTAAGTGCAGGGATGTGTTACTGGCAAATAAAATCAAGATAATTCATAACATCGTGTTCCCCAGTGCTTTGTAAGTGTGCGAAAGTGGGACAGTGAAGATAGCTGACAGGAAGAAAGTTGATTCATTTGAAATGTGACATTGGAGGAAGGTTTTACAGATACCACAGACCACCAAAGAGAAAAATAAGTAGGTTTTAGGTCAAATTCAGAGTGAAGTGTCCCTAGACGCTAAAATGACTAAACTGAGGCTGTCCTACTTTGCTTGTATTATGAGAAGACAAGAATCGCAGGAAAGGAAAATAACACTAGGAAAAATTGAAGGCAGCAGGAAAAGAGGAAGGCCCAACATGAGATGGATTGAGTCAGTAAGAGAAGCTACGACTGTCGGTTTGCAAGATCTGAGCAAGGCTGTAAAAGACAGGACATCTTAGAAGTCATTAATTGATATGGTTGTCATGCCAGAAGCCACTTGATGACAGTTAACACATGCACAAAGTCTTATCACTTACATATAACCCTTCTCGGGTACATTAATTAATATCTAGGTTTGGACATGAGTGAAAACTACTGAACAAACCACTGAAATCAGGACAGGCTCTTCCCCCCCCCCCCCCCGGTTAATTCCAGCTGGAGGGTGGAATCAGCCTCTATACAGAAATAGCTTTTACTAGATTTCAAAGTTTACAAAAGTGCTTCATGAACTTATTTTTGTTTGGATGAACACTAAGCCTCCAGCTTTTGTAAAGTCAAGTTTTTATGTGTTCACTGGCTTAGGTTTTAAAAGGCTTGCCAGTTCATATAAACGCATCATACTTTGTTAAGATGCTTCAAAGTGAACGCTATTAACATAGTTTCATCTTTCACAGGATTATTAAGAAACTTGGAGCGTAACATTTAGTGATGCGATTCAACAAACTGATGTGGATAGTTATGCATTGCTGGTGGGTATTTTAGTACTGTTCAAATTTCTGTTCTAGATAAAATGGCATTGGATTTTTGCGATAAAGAACTGCTCCATTAAAGCATACTTACATTTCACAGTATCTAAGAGCATTGTTGTTGTTGTTGTTTATCAGGGGCTCTTTTCAGACTCAGATAACATCAGCATGGGTCCAGTAGGTAATGATAACCATAAACTATACCAGTGGCAACATGTTGCCAACATTCCAGCTTGGGGGGATGGAGAACCAATCTGGTGTGCCAAGAAAAATAGTCTTGGCAGGCTGATATGGAACACCCATCTCAGCCAATGGCCTAGGGAACTTCCATAGTAAGTATCAAACCAGCGCACACCAGAAGTTTTTACAAAACTGGCAGGTAACTTGTAAATGACAGTCACTGGTGGTGAGCCGTTCAGGCTTCCTGAGCACATTGTGGTTCTGAAGCACGACACACCACGATTTTGAAAGCAGAAAGAGAAATGTGTGGGTTGCTACTTTGCATTCCTGTCTGCAAAGTTATCACTTTCTTCGCACGTTTCCTCTTAAATTTCCTGAAGTATAACATGAAAACACAGCCGAAAAAGGACTTTTGTTTACAGATGGCATTTGGGAATACTGAATTCCCATTGCTACCATAGCACATGGTAGGATGAGACCAAATACAGTATGAGAACAGCAAGGCTACTAAAGTGCAAGAAACTCTGGACAAAACTCTACAACACAATGACTTTTTAAGGAAAATGTAGACGTTTATGTATTGTCTGTGTATAGTGCCATCAAATCACAGCCGACCTATGGCGACCCCAGCAAAAGGCTTTCAAAAGAAGTGAGAAGCACAGGTGGTCTGTTGCCTTCCTCTGCAGAGCCTTCCTTGGTGGTCTTGCATCCAAATATCGACCCTGCTTAGTTTCTGAGGTCTGATCAGATCGGGCTACATTATGCTGTACAGACTGACAGATGCTATTTAAAATACTGTACAAGCATCGTTAAGTGTTGAAGACAATGGCTCAGATCCCACTAAGGAAACTTCTGCTAGCAAAAGAGGAAAATCCATTTTTGTGAATCTCTCTCCCCCCCCCCCCTGCCCCATTGACTCAGTATTTTGAGAGTCCACTGGTTCTTGGGAGAAGCATTAAGAGGAATAAAAGGCTGAAGGAGGATGGAGGAAATTGGAAAGGAGAGCTCTGTTTGCCATCCTTACAATTCAACCTGCTATCTATAAATGTGTAATTTATTTGTTCCTTTGATGAGCAATTGCCTAGTGCAGTAACATCTTCTAGTAAGGAATCTAGGACCCCTTCCGCACATGCAGAATAATGCACATTCAAGCCACTTTCACAACTGTTTGAAAGTGGATTTTGCTATTCCTTACAGTAAAATCCAGCTTCAAAGTGGATTGAAAGTGCGTTATTCTGCATGTGCACTATTCTGCATGTGCACTAATTCTGCACTATCAGTGAAGGCTGCATTTGAGAGTCACACCCTTTTTGCCCCTTAGCTGCAAGACACATATTCAATTTAGCAAACTTTCTTTGCAGTTATCCTGGTGTGTGGAGTTCTGTCGGTTTTAAGCGCAAGTTCTGGGAAAGATTTTGAGCGGGAAGCCAAACTCTCTGGTTTAAACACCTCTCCAGTTACTATCCCACTCCTTTGAGCCCATTCACGCACCCCTGTGCTTTTCATCCCGTTTGTGAATAATAAAGAAACGTAACAAAAGCTTGGAAAGCAACCCTTGTCCTCTTCGTCTGTAGTGGAGATCAATTTCACTGAATAATATAACAGTGAATAGGGAGCCTCACGGGGATCAGGTTTTAGGGAGGTATCATATGACACTGGGAACTGATCCACCAGCCTACCTGCAAATTCCTTTTTCAGCGATTTGTGCCAATTATCTGCCAAACTAAGACCATGCATATAAACATTGCTTCCCCTACGTTCATTCACATAAGTCACTGTTTGGGATAGGGCTCCATCTGGCAAGTGAAATTCAGGAAATGCAGCTTTCCCTCACTAATTGCTTTACTCAGCTTGGCACCATTGACTTACACCTCCCTCCTCTAGAGTTATTAAATGTACAAAAGCCCTGTTCTCCTTTGCATATCTAGGCTCTCTGTAGTCATGGGGAGAAGAATAAATGGTCAGGAGCAATACAGTCATGACAAATCCCCTTGTCTTCTTCCTCCCAACCTCCTTGGTAGATAATGGTGGCACACCACAAATCTTTCTGGTACATTGTGGCTCAAAAACGATAACAAAAAGAGGCATTCAGCTCCTTGGAAACAGATTCCACTTATCTACTGACTAGAATCAGAGATGACTTTGAGATTTGGAGGTGAAAATTAGCATAGATATAGAAGTACTACAGCAATACACTGTCCCTGATTTCCAGTTTAATTTGGGAAATTTCAGCAGGAAAAAAATGATACAATACAATGAAGAGGGACAGCTATGACTGGTTGTGCCTTTGTTTACTTATTATTTTATATATGAAAACATTTATACTGTGTCTTTCCTCATGGTTCAAGGTGTTATGCTGTATACTGAGTAGCACAATATTGATCCCATGCCTGTGATATATACACAGAGAACTCTGTCAGATATCTGAGGAAAGGAGTTTTGACTCTTGAAAGCTTATACCTCTAAAATCTTATGGGTCTCTAAAATGCTACTGGACTCAAATCTATCTGTTCTGTTGCAAACCAGCTACCCTCAAACTGATTTAGATTATTTTCTTTCTCTGAAAGAACATGCTTTCCGAAATACCGATGTTTTAAAGTAATGGGACTGACAAATTCCTCTTTTCTGTCCTGGTACAAAGGTCTTTGACATCATCTGATAATCTGACATTGAAGTGAGCAAAGCTGAATGACCTTTTCTTCTGGATTGTAAAGGGTAACAAGCCCCTTAGTCACCGGAGCCAGGCATCTCTGACTCATCAAGAATTTCAAGTGTAGACTTCATGTTTTGTATCACTCTCTTCGTGCTCCATGCACACTGCTTTTGTCTACAAATCCAATTGTTTTCACAAAAGGTTATCACCTTGACATGCTATATTCCTATATGCTTTTATATCCTGAAAAAGTCTTCCTTAAATATATGTTCTATGACCTTACCTCACCTCAAAGTTAATAGTTTTGTTGGAATTTAAATTCACTTCCTTAAACATAGATACCTTTGTTCTTTGGTCCTCAAGATAATCCCAAGAATGCATCGATTTATTAAAGAACTCTGGAGCCTGCTGTTTTAAATGTCAGCTCTTTTAATTTTTTATATGGATGGAGATTGTTTTCTTGGCCCACAGCACAATGGAACGCACCGATCACTTCAGTTTCCCAAACTTTTAATGCAAATTATAAGGAGTCATAAAACAAACAATGCAGAATAGCAATTGCCTTTTCTCTTTCTATAATGGAGTTCTAACGATGCAGAACAAGTTGCCCGTCCCTGTTATAAACAGCTACAGAACGGCTTTAATTTTCAAAATCACTTTTTTTTAGGCATTGACAGTTATATCCAACAGATTTGGCATGATTCACTCTGTGATTTACCTTGGTGCATTGGTTGCTCTTGCCGTCTGAACTCTTCACATTTTGTGCACACACAAACAGAAACTGTGCATGGGAAAATGACCTGAGACGATGAGAAATATTTTTTAAAGGGCATGGGTAAAGAGCGTGTGGCTTTGTGGCCTCTACTTCCTGAAAAACTACACAGAGTTAAGTCATTAAGGAAAGGCCATATGAACCTAGATTCTTCAAGCTGCAATTTATGTCTAATTTGTAGTTCTTAGTGAATCTGAATCACTTTGGGTCCCTGCAGTTTTAATCACAGAATTACAGGATTGAAATTGCAACATAACTGCAACAAGGGGATGTTTGGGGGTTTGCTTTTTCAATCCTGGTCAATAAGTTCCGGGTCAGGAAAGGCCAAGTTGCAGAGGTCATGAGTGTCAAGCCTTTGACTTCATTGTCTCTTGAGCAGCTGCCTTCTAGGGACTTGCATTAGCAATGGGGAACCCAGGCTGAGTGAAATGTGTAGCCAGAAGGCATAATAATGACATTAATCAAGAAGCCTGGAGTCAAGGAAATGGATTCTATAATAGTGTAAATTGAACATCCTTTACATACATTATGTATAAATAAATCATCACAAAGGAAATTATACCTTTCTCTGCTTTCATAGTGCTTCCTAGATAACAAAGGCTTTCTAGAATTGGAGCTGGCATTTCTGTTTGTTACAATAGTGAAAAATAGATTAAAGCTCACATTACAAGTCTCCCTTGTGTACTTTCTTCCACAGAAATATGGTTGGCCTATTTGTAAAGTCTGCAGAAGCGCAGGAGTGGGATTGGACTTTGTTGGGGTGAGCAGAAAACTAGACAAGTGTCCTTCATATAGCCCTTCAGCACAAAAACATTTTGAGTCTAAGCAGTTTTACCCATGGATTTGTTTTGGAATAGGACATTGGAATTTATATTGTTTAGGATTGCTAAAATATAAATCCTTTTTTCCCTCCTTCTATTTTGCTTTCCCAGATTTTTCCTTTTTATTTCTGTTAAAAGAAGCATTCTGCACAATATGGAAACTACCTCATGTTCAAAAGCAGTTGATTCAATACACTGTAGTAGTTAAAATTATTTTTATTCCTTCCTGGTATTTCCAGAACAGTTATATCTTCTTGCTAAGCACACAGGCTTAGCTGAGCACCAGCAAGACTCTGTTAGTCTCTGTGGTGGCATTTTGGGTGCTGCAATAAATGCAATATATGGAAACAGCTTTTCCCTTTATGGAAAAATGTATGAGGAGAGAAAATAACTTCCCATTAAAATTAAAGTTTTATGATTGCAAGAGAATTGAATTACTTTATTGCTAAGCATGAGGGATTTTTGACACATTACTGCTTAATGACAATTGTGACACCAACTATTGAATTACCAGAGATCAATAGCTCTACAATTTGTGAAAGACACAAGAAGGAACTTATTGATCTAAGGCAGATTTCACACAGTGACGCAATGCCATTGACCTAAGTAGAGTTCAAGTTGATTTAGAGGCGTTGTGAGAACAGACTGAGACTTCCTCTCAGCCAATTTAGCATGGGAACAGCGCTAGCAATCTTTGATAAAAACAAAGAGGAAATGGTTGAAAGGGATGCTTGACAAGATTTTCAAATGCTCAGCATCCCTGTGTTTGGAAAATACTACGCGGACCTACTTTAAATGCTCAGAACATGGTCTACCTTTTTCATAGGAAGTGGATATCTTTTACAGGCCTGAAAAAACTCTCTGTTCCCTGTATGATCAGGAATAAAACATCCTATAACAAATCGAATACCTTTTAAATTTCCCCCTATGTCCCCAATTGGCCTCTGCAACCTGCAGAGGCAAATCTGCTGGTGGTCCTTGGCTCCTCAATGATGCAACTGGCCTCCACCCGGGCCAGGGCCTTTACCACTTTGGCCCCTGCCTGGTGGAACACTCTTCCTTCAGCCATCAGGGCCCTGAGGTACCTTGGACAGTTCCGCAGAATCTACAAAACGGAGTTGTTCCACCTGGCTTTTGGGGAGGCTGGTTGCTGATGTGCTGCTGCCCCCCATCACTCCCGTATATCATCACACTTGGTTGCCATCATTGTGGCAGTTCCTTCCCCTGCGGGATGGGAGGTCCTTCTCTGAGTCGCCATCTGCTCTTGGGTTATTTGGTTTTTACTGTGTTAAATTATTCTGGTTTTAATTACTACATTGTAATTGTATGTTTTAATAATATTTTATCTGTTGTTGTACACTGCTCAGAGCCCTTCAGTGGTGGGCGGTATAGTAAGTCCCATTAATAAATAATAAATAAATAAAATTGTGTAGGACATGTTTTACAAAATCAGTTATTAAGAGTTAACAATCCTTTATTTTAACTTCTGGTTTACTTACATGCGTAAGGGGCGAATTGGAGGCTAGAGTGTGTTATCAGTGTATTATTTAAGATTTTCAGGTGATCCTTTTATAAGGCAAGAGAACATATACAACAGCAGCATTGTTGAGGATGAATTCCAAATTGCATAAAGAAAATCAGGGATCTACAGCATGGTGTAGTGGTTAAGAGATTTACCCACACTAATTTGGTGAACTGGATGTCTTTCCCCATTCCTACACATGAAGCCTGCTGGATGACCTTGGGCTAGTCACCATTCTCTCAAAACTCTCTCAATCCCACCTACCTCACAGGTGTCTATGGAGGAGTGAGAAAAGGAAAGAGCTTATAAGCTTTGAGACTCCTTACGATTGAGAAAAGTGGGGTGCAAATCCAAACTCTTCTTCTTGTCTGTCGCAACAAGTAACCAAGGAATGAACTGAACAATCCAGTCATTTATACAGTTTAGAATAACAACTTTTAGAAAACAACTTTGGAATCCTGTAGTTTAGATTTGAAATCATGTGTGAAGGGTTTGAGATCGTAGCGGCCCATGTACCCAGCTCACCTGGCTTATGAATGACATCCGCCTTCAGCCTTTCCTAACCTTGTATACTTCTTACGGACATGCTGTGATTACCTAATGACTGGCTGTCCTGTCTCCCCATTCACTCAAACAATGATTCTCATTTCTTGTACTCATTGAGATGGCAGGTCTGTGTTTGGGCTATGCTTCAAATTGCAGGTGGTGATTCACAGTAGATTCTCCATACAAAATACATACCTGTGCTTAGAAAAAAGTTCTCACCATACTGTGCTATCATTAACAAGGGCTAAAATCTCACACAACTCCAGGCATATTAACCTCCTCCCTCATCTTATTGCATACTAAACAACATAATGAATTATCAAAAGTTCATGCTAGTTTCGGGATATAATTTTTTTTGCTTTTGATGTCTACCACACCTTCACTTCTTCCTCTTTTAGGCGATGTCAATGGCCCTGAGCCAGCAATGTAGACATAATTTATCTCTCTCTAGAATACTTAAAGCAGGTGCCCCAGCATTTTGACACCCCAGGCAGTTTTCTAGTTTGTCCGCAAAACTGGTACATTATGCAATGGGAAATCTACACAGGATGTAGGTGTACATTCACCTGAATTTTAACTGGCACACATGACTGTACTCCACAAACTGTAATATGTGAAGAGGATCTCAGGGGCCATCACCTTTTGCTTCCATACCTGGCCGGGGGAGAGGGGGGAGAAGCAGAGTGAACTTGCAAATTGTACTTATTCCTCAGGATAAGCTTTAAAAGAAGAGGCAGCAGGCTTGGAAGTAGACTTTAGTGGGCTATAGTGTCCTCTGCCAAAGAGCAGACCAGCTTCCTTGTATCAGAGCAGCTTCCTTGCCTCAGAGCAGACCAGCTAACTTCCGTTTCCCATGCATCTCTGAACCAAATTCTGCAAAACAGTGCATATTTGAAAAGTTTCCAAGGCTTGCCAAACTGTTAAGATACCTGGGGAGGAAGTAAAAGAGAATTGTAAGCTGTTCCGGGCAAGGAGATGAGATATGACTGCAGGGTGCAGGATGACAGGTATCTCCACACCCTCACTTGTAGTCGACCCACGCGGTCAGCGTAAGAACGAGACGAGACGCGGAGATAACATCTGGTGGAGATCGCCAGCAGCGGGAGACCGGAGGTCCGTGTTCCTAGCGAATCTCCCGTCTGCCGGTTCCTGGCACCTTTTATTGTTACTCTATCGGGGGCGTGAAGGAGGGAGGACTGGGGGGAGTTCCGGGAGAGCGGGAGGTCGGGAGATCATCAGGTGATGCATGATCTCATCTGGCTACGTGCAGCGAAGAGCGTGACGCGTCTGGAGCCTAATTCCTCACCTGGGGGCAAGATCATTGTCCCTGGCGCCCGGTGATTGAGCCAGACAGTTCACTCTAACACCTGTGACTCATATGGGGATGAGGAGTGGGGGTGCGATGTAACCGTAGCAAGGCCGCAGGTCCGCATGCGTGCTAACGCTTTGCATTTACGGTACTGCTCGGTCAGTAGTGCACTACTACATCTCCTCCTTTTAAGCATTTTAGAAAACGGGGGGCCGAAATGCTAAGGGGCGATTTAAAGGGACGCTTGTCTCCTCCGGTCACAGATGGTCAAGCTTTCGACTAAGCTGCTTGTGCAACATTAGAACTTTGGTTGCGGGGTAAGGGAAATGCGAGGGCTTTCCTACACACGCTATAGGCAATATTAGACACGCATTGAACTTAAAACAAGATCCGACATAACAAGGCATACAATTAAACCAATGCAGAGCTGTACAATAGCACTCAACCATCCTCCCCGGCAGCCAGCTCCAGAGGGCTGACCACCAATGGGGCAAAACATCATACTTCAGATCAGATACAAAATCGTGCAGCTCACGCACTTTCATGTGGATCAACTGGGAAATATCAGAAAAGATGGGCAAGTCAACATTACAAGTTATGTACTATCTCACAACCTTGGTGATGCAACAACAACAAATAATCATTGAAGGCACGACAGTCTTAGGGTCGCTGGACGAAATTCCTGCTGCTCGGAGGCCAGGGCATCCTTAGAGCGGTGGAGGTAGAGTTGATGGACTTCAAGAAGGGCAATAGCCAGCCGGCCAATAGTCTTAGCATTGTGGTGGAGCGTAGTCCGGGGACCCCTAATTATTAGAAGCGCTTCGCGTAGGGAGTATCTAACCCGGCTTCGGAGAGGGCGACCGCCGTCGCTCCGACAGTAGTGGGTCGGCTGGCAGGGCGGAGCGGCGGCGGCAAGGTCCGGGTTCCCGGGGTATTTCCAGTGTATTAATGGTGAGGTATGACCGAGGCAGCAAAGGGTTCCGGCAGGGAGTCGAAGGATGTAGTTAAACGTCCTCTCCCCGCAGGTCCAGAACCAGCCCCTGGGGAGCAGGATGTTACCGAACACGGGGGGAATGTCCTCCATGTGTGTGCAGTTCTAACTGGCCGAGTTTAATTTAATGGGCCCGGGTCGGTTCCCCGCTCTGCTGAGCCGGTGATGCGGGCGCAGGTGTTGGACTCAGGTTAGCGACGGTAATCGGCCTTGGCGACAAGGGAAAGAGCGCCAGCCTGTGGGAGGAAGTCAATTTTATCGGGTCCCCACGTCGGCGCTCATAGAGTACTCCGATGGATGAGGCATTCATGCGAAGGGGTTTCAGCCCAGACTCCGCCAGGAAGTCTCCGGGCTTTTACAGACGGGGAGCAGGCAGGAGCTTAGCAGGCTCCTAATTCCCAGGTACCGGGTCTAGGCAGAAAGATGATGAGACGCTGGCAGCGGCAGCAAACTGCTCCTCCTCCCAGATGTTGGTCTGGTGAAAGCTCGTCAGGGGGTGGCCGCATCGCCATCGGCAGGAGGCAGCAGAGCAGGCAAAGGGATGGTGGTTGGCTAAGTTGGTGGTGATGATCGCAAAGAGAGCTGCACAGAGGTTCTCGGGTGTCTCGGGGTGAAGTCTTGCTGGCGCAGCAGCGCTAGGGCCTGGTTGGTGGTCGCCTTGACGTCTTCCCAGGTCATCCGGCCTTTCTTTGGCAAGCATTGGCGACGGCATGCTCCTGTCGGTGATCGCTGGGCTGGATCCTCTAGAGAGATATGCTCCATCTCTGGGATGGGGTTGGTTTCCTCCTGGCTTATTCCATGGGTGGGCCTGTCGTGGCGAATCGGAGTCCACGGG
Source organism: Sphaerodactylus townsendi (assembly GCF_021028975.2). NCBI lineage: Eukaryota > Metazoa > Chordata > Lepidosauria > Squamata > Sphaerodactylidae > Sphaerodactylus > Sphaerodactylus townsendi. The sequence continues at coordinate 26,233,025 of NC_059436.1, forward strand.
AACCTGTAGGAAGAGGGATTCGAAACATACCCCCCTTTCCCAGGTTACGGGGGGGGGCCGGGTCCCGCCAGGCTCAGTTCTAGAGCGGATGGCGGGAGATTGGGGATCGAAGTTAGTGCTTCTATTTAGTATGGGAAGGAAGAAGGCTCTTGTTTTGCAGCCTGTGAAGGTTGCTTTTTAATGCAATTTTCCTGGGGGCCGCCTACACTCCTCTTTCTTTAGTTGTTTGACAGGGAGGGCAGGAGGTAGGCGGCCCTGGTGGGAATTGGCTTCAGAGCGTCATCAGGGTGCGGCCAAGGCGGTGGGTCCGGTTCTCGAGGGGGGAGGGAACAGGCGCAGTCCTGGGGGGCTTCAGGCATGCATGCTTTAATCAGCAACAATAAAAGGGGCTTTGGAAGCACCTTTCGGGGGGATGGGTGCATCCGGGGAATGAAGCAATCAGGCGCATTAGAGGCAAAATTCCTTGGCACAAAGGAGAAAGGATGTGGGGTTTTCTTCGCAAGGGAGTTGCACTTACCGCGACCTTGGCGGCCAATACAGGAAGCTGGATATGCCAAATTTTGTGATCGAATTATCTTGGGGGATTGTCGTCACCGGTGACCGCCTCCTTAAGGGGCGAAGCCGCTGAGCGCCTGGCCTTTAACGCGGCAATTGATAAAGCTGTTGTATGCGCAGGGCAGTCATAACCCAAACGGGTTTGGGTATTAGCGGCATAATGGCTGCAGCCCCTTTTTAAACTGGGGCCCGTCCTTGACAAAGCTGCGGTATCAGGATCGGCCCAGATTTTAATCCAGGAGGGGCCAGTCAGCCAATTGGGTCTTCCGGCATTACTGGTCGAAAAAACAGAAGGAAAAGGGGGAGGGGAGGGGGAAACAGATTTCCTGTGGAAATTAGGAGGCAACTTCGGAAGGCACGATTGGAATCAATGATCCTGCGGACGTTTTTACCCATCCCAGACCAGAGTCGCTTTTAACCTGACTCATGAGGTCTCTTCCCCAGAGATTGACATGGATGTCTAGAATCCATAAGGACTGTGAGCCGCCGCTCGAAGTCCAAGACTGTTGACCGTGAGCCGGCGGATGCCTCGCCTTCAAGTTCTGTCTCCCCACCACCCCCCAGATGTGCGGGTAAAGCCTCGGTCGGCCACTATTCGGGCTACACTCGGGCGTTCTGATGATCGCAATATCAGCGCCGGTGTCCACCAGGCTCCTTGAACTTACATCCTTCTATGGCGAAGCTCCAGATATGGACGGGAGCTCCTCGAGAATGCGTCTCCACCGGCTATGACGGTGTATGCGTAGGCCGCTTTACGTTGGCTGCTGGGGGGGTCAGAAGCCTTCTTTATTGGGTCGGCAGCGGCAGCCGCATAAAGTGCAAGAGAATCAGCTGAGCCGCCAGCTGGCTCCGGCGGGCAGCTCCTGTGGGATGTTTGCCCAGACCCGAGGTGTGGATGGGTCCTTGGTGCGCGGAGTCGATCACCTCCGGGGACGATGAAGAGTCCCTTTCTGCTTCAGCGGCAGAGGCCTTTGGCAGCACTAGCCCAATTGTCCCCGTAGGGGATGGGCTCGGGCCATACCGGGTTAGCTTACAAGAACCTCGCGGGGAACTTAAAGGAGACGGGCTGAGCGCATGTGAGCGAGATGCCAATTTGTGAGGGGGGTGGTTTTGGCAGGGGCCTTGGCATTTGAGTTTTTCACGGTTCTAGTATTCTCCTCCTTGGTCCTTGCTGGGGAGACGCCTCGGCGGGAGTTTCCCGATCGGCAGCGCTCGCCTCTCCAGTGGAAGCCTCTTCTGGCAACGCGGGCACCGGGTTTTTGGTGGCCTTCTCCTCCTGGGGGAGGACCCTCCTCCATCGGGGTTGTAGGGCCCCCCGCCGGGCCGCCTACACTCCCCTTCGGAAGTGTCCGGTTCACCGCAGTTAAAGCAGTCATCCTGAGACCGCTCTGCCTCCTGCCGGTGGAGAGTGCTGCGGCTAGGAGGCTTCTTGGTGGGCAGAGGATCCAATGTCCTGGCAAGCTTTAAGCATGTCGGCCAGTTCAGGATTTTTGCTCCAGTCCCGTGATTGCCCTGGCGCACTCCATTACGGAAGCGTTCTGCCTTGCGAGGGCGCATGAGGAGCTTCTCATTGGGCCTCCTCGCTATCTAAGCATCTGCCCTCTTGAGCGCTTCCTGGAGCCTGTTCACAAATTCAGCATAGGGCTCTTGGGGTTTCTGTCGGATGTGAGGAGAAACTCGGAGTTGGTTGGCCGGCATTGGGGACTTTGATAAATGCCTTATATTAATTCTCAGAGGCAATCGTAAGGGTGGCCCTTCGTGCAGGACAATCTGATCGATCGCATTACAAAAGCATCGAAGCCGTGAAAGTTGAGCGGCGGTAATAGGCGCCGCCAGAGGTATGCTCTGTTGAAGCATTGCTGGATGAACTCACTTTCCCAGACTCACCGCGCAGGGCTCAGGAGCATGCGAAAGGTGGTTTTCCAGTCATCTGGAACCATTAGGTGGTTCCTCGCCGATGGTTTCCAGCATGCCTCTCACGAAGGGGCTAGTGACTCCTACGGCCCCGCATTGCTTTGGCGGAGCTCGGCGGCGATATTATAGCTCAGGGGGCGGTAATTTACAACCTCGTTTCTAACTTCCATGCCATCCTCTTCGGTATCTGTGAAGTGGATGGGGCACAATGCAAGAATAGTCATATCGTTCTTCCGGCCAGGGTTTCCTTCTTCTGCAGATCGTGGCTATTAATACGCTCTGCGATGAGTTTTGAAACCCGCGCCATTACCGGGCGCTGACGGAGGTGCAGTGGCTTCGAAAAATGAAGGCGGAGTAGCAGAGGGGGCGGCTGAGAGCTGGAGAGCCGAAATCTGGGTGAAGGAGCCGAGGGGGGCAGAAGGAGGACAGAAGGCCCAACTTAGTGGATAATAGAGAAAATTCCGGGGTTGAAATTGAAGGTGAAAGATCGAAAGGAGGGCGGCCTACATTACAAGGGAGTCAGAGAATTGCAGGCTGATTGATACATAAAACATTGTCTCCATCGCCAGTAGCAGCTTCTACATCGGCGCGCCACAGGCTCTGTGCCAAGAGTGCGCCTGGCGTTTTCCCAGTCCTTAAGATTCAATGTCCCCCCTTCAAGTACCTCATGGACATTTGAGCTCGAATCTCCTCAACCAATTTTGGCGCAGCTCCCTTCTCTTTACGGCGATCCTGCCGCATTTCGCTAACGCCTTCAGCTCGTCAACGCGTTTGTCATAAGCCCTGCTTTTGCAAGCTCCCATACTCACCGGTGTTCCACATCGGACGAGAGAGTGTCCTAGCACGCGTGTCTCTGGATGCGCCGATCCTGGACAGGTGATACTGAAACGGGGGAACCTTGATGCCGACGATCCAGCTGACTTCGGTATCGCTGCCCTTCCCCAGGCGACGGTGAGCAGGGTGGAGGTTCGAGGATTCCCGGGTTTCGGCACCAGCTTGTAGTCGACCCACGCGGTCAGCGTAAGAACGATCTAGACGAGACGCGG